>NW_026055412.1:0-111960 GCF_023343755.2 Lodderomyces oxycetoniae | reverse complement strand
TTCATATTTTTTTTTTAATTTATTTTTTTTTTTTTTTTTTTTTTTTTTTTTTATTTTTATTATTTTTTTTTTTCCCTCTCTTTGTATTTCTATTTCTTGCCTTGGGAATTTTAAAAGCGATCATATATATATTACACACAGACCTTAGACAAAAAAAAAAAAAGTTTGTCATCAATATTAGGCTAATAGTTCCACTTTGAAGCAAGTTAAAATTAAACCTAGAAGGGAAGCAAAAGGACCCATACTCATAAAGGTTAGAGAGTAAAGAGACAAAAGCAAAGACAAAGAGATCTTACAAGACTCGATTTCAACTACACACACACACACACATACACGGGTTCCCCTGGGATTTTGAATTAAATTGGATTGGTTCGATTTCGCATAACACATATCTTAATAATCATCCTCATTTCTATTACTGCTATATATTTATATTTTTTCAGAGCATATATTCCGTTAGTTATATAACATTCCCCATACATCCCCATTCCCCAATTTACACACCGCATCTACTTTATTAAGAGAAACAAAAATCCCGCCTTCCGCCCCCCCAATATTCAAACTTGCTAATAGAAAGTTTTTCCATACTAGAGAAAAAAAATGTTTTCGGAGGATCAGCTTAAGCAAAAACAGAATCAAACAGAGTCGTCAGCGTTGCAGCTGCCACCAACATCATCTCTTGCTTCACAAAACCAACAATCAAATCCTTTACCAGCAGCACACTCGCAATCTTTACCAGCAGCACACTCGCAATCTTTACCAACAGTACACTCGCAATCATCAAAGTCTTTACCGATAGCACACACTAGTGGCACGGTATCCACCAGCCATCAAGTTGATGCTGTGACGAACCAGATGTCTTTATCACACTCTGTTGTAGGTGGTTCTCATGCACAACAGTGTCGCCACCATCACCACCATAGTCACCATAGTCACCATCACCACCACAGCAATAATAATTTCCACCCCTCGCCACCAATGTTACAGCCCGCGGCAACTTCACAATTTAGAAAAGTTTGTTTTAACCCTATTTCAAGCGAAAGCGACAATAGCATTCCCACCAGCTCAGCCTCGGGGCTCGACAATAGCATTCCCACCAACTCGGCCTCGAGGCTTGACAATAGCATTCCCACCAACTCAGCCTCGAGGCTCGACAATAGCATTCCCACCAACTCAGCCTCAAGGCTCGACCACAGCTCTAACTCAGTTTTTATAACACCATCTTCCACCCCTAGTAATGCATTCACAACAAATATTTCGCCAACATCTCACTACAATAACCAGCCAATCATTATACCACCGTCGTCGGGCAGTCAGAAACGCCTATCCTCCTCATCTAATGACTCTAGTAAACGTTTGAGGTTAGACAGTGGCCACCATTTAAAAACAAGCACAATAAGCGAAAAGGAAAATGACATGTCCACAACAGCAACTGCAACGGCAACAGCAACCCCATCACCATCAGCAACTCCTGCTAATACTTCAACCACAATAAGCAACACTCACGAACAATTCCCTAGTGTAAACGTAACTGCCGCTGTTGCCGCCAATACCACTGCCACAGCAACTTCCACTGTCGCCGCCACCTCTGCTGCTGCAGCTGCTGCAGCAGGTGTAAGTTATCCCGCACAGACCATATCCAAGACACCCAAATTTATACGCAAATTTAGATCAAGATCGTTACCAATACTTAATCTCAACACGCACAATTCAGCATTCTTTCCACATATGAGAAAGAAACAAAATCTATATCATGCAAACGCCAACACAGCACCCTCAGTGAAAAAGGAGGATTCAACTGTTGCATGTACATCCTCGTCATCGTCATCGTCATCGTCATCATCGGGCCCAGGCTCAGGATCAGGCTCAGGCTCAGGAAGTGGAGGTGGAGTTGGAGGTGGACTTAGCTCTAATGCCGGCCTCTCCACAATTCCCCCACTCCCACCAATCAACCTCCAATCACTCAAGGAGATTGACCTTCACGAAATACTTAAAAACCCACAATTGAGACATGACATTCTCTTTGACCCGCAATTACAATTTAGACCAAATCTAGATGGAGAACGTGGTAAGCGGAAAAAAACAATTATCGATAAGTATTGGTTAGAGATTCAAAAGGAATGTCAGCAATTTTTCAACCAGGAGGATTTCAGTAGTGCAACAACGCGTGAGAAGATCAAGATCCATAGATTACCTATATTATTCACTACGCTAAGAGACATTTTGTTATCCCTCCTACCAACCAAAGACCGTCAACAAGTTAATGAGATTATGGATATTGAATTACTAGTGCAACAATTAAAACATGGATCATTTGATTTTGTTGAAATGAGCAAATGGTTGGGAGACGTTTTCAAACTGCATTGTGCACCAATGCGTGATTCATGGGTTGTTGAAATGAATCAGAAATTCATTGATGCAGCAACGTGTAATAGCGTATCGTATTTAGTTGGCGGATTGCGCATGATTTTCCAAATTTTGGAAGCCATGAAGTTGGATGTGGCAAATCATCAAATTCGGATTTTGAGACCTGTTTTGATTGAAACTGCAGTGGAGTTTGAGCGTGATTATTTTCAAACATTGATCAAACATCAAAAAGTGAACATTAATGATTCATTGAATTGGTTTTATAAGAAATTTATCAAAAAGAGAAGTGAATGTTTAACAGAGTCAATGGAAGTTGATGAAACCACATTAAAACCAATTATAATTAGTTCAATAATTGATTTGTTAAGTTGTAGGCAAATGGCAACTGAATTTCCATCGACTTTAACTTTTGATCACACAAGACTTGTCTTGCTCCGAGCAGATGTACGTCAGTTAGTTTGTGTTCAGTTGTGTGTCGTTTTGTATAAGCAATTGGTTGTGAACTCCAAGTCATCAGCTAGTCTTCTTAAACCACAAAATATTGCCAAAGTGCAACTGGAAATTTTGGCCATTGTAACTGATGATAATGGTAACATCAAATGGACAAAGAATATCAATGCTATATCATTACAATTGGTTAAGAATTTGTCACCTGCCATATCCACATCCACATCTGCTCCCACCAGTGTTCCTCAATCACTCGTTGATTTTAGCCATAGTTGGTTGATGAAGCACATCCAACCAAATTCACAAGTTTACGGCTTGATGGAGGTTAAGATATTCAAGGAATTGATTGCTGAAATTTCAATCATGTTTGAAGCAGATGATTATGAAAGAGAATCGACCATTGTCAGCAACACCAGCAACACTTCCACTGCCAATGCTTCCACCATGATCCCAGTGACAATGGACAAGTCTACGTCATCTACTTCTAACTCTACTACCACCGCTGCAAGTACTAATGCTGCTAGTACAAGCATGACCACTACTTCCACACTGAGTGCGCCAACAGAAATGAAAAATATTGCACAGAGAATTTCAACATTGGTTAAGTTTCACTGGCATGTGTTTGGCGTGTATTATCTTGATTTCATAAAATCACAGTTCACCAAGTTGCAATTGAAACAGCAACGAGAACAAGAAGAACGACAAAGAAGATTACAGATGGAGACCGAGACTGGTACTATTGTTTATAGTACCGGGAAAGGAGCGACTTCAGCAAGTGGCAGTAGCGGAGGAGGAGGAGGAGGAGGAGGAGGAGGAGGAGGAGGAGTAGGTGTCACTGCAGCCAAGCACAATCGACAACAAGGAAACGGTGAAAGTGCGAGTGGACTGAGTACGGGAGAAAACGGAGGCATTGAAAGTGCCTCTGCTCCATTAAGCATGTTGTCATGATATAAAACAGAAAGAAAGAGAGAGATATATATACATATAGTTTTTTTTTTTTTTTTTTTTTTTTTTTTGACAAGCATGGAATTTCAAAGCATTTAGAATATGAAGGATGATGACGATGATGACGATGATGATGATGATAATAATAATAATAATGATGATGATGATAAATGGTATTGTCATCTATTTAGTTTATATTTTACTTTTTTTATATTTTCTTTATAGGTTAAGTTTATTGTGTTTTGTTAGGGACTAAACCTAGATTTAGTTGTAACGTGAGTCATGGTAGGAGCGACACAGAGATGTGTATCACCAACCCCCAACACTTTTCACACTTGCCGCGCGCCGCTAATGTGATTTCCCCAGTAAGTTTGTAGAGATGGTGATGCAGTAGCACGAGCGGGAAAGCGTCCGTGGCCAAAAAAGATCACCTTTTCAGGTTCGTGCTGGTGAAAGAAGTTGTGGGAATGACAACATTGCTTGAAAGATATTAGAGATGACAACATTGCTTGAAAGATATTAGAGATGACAACATTGCTTTTTAGTATATTGTAGTCGTAGTCGTTGTAAAGTACAGGTGATGAATTTTCAGTGTAACAAAATAAATTTCAAAAGATTACGAGTGGGATAAAATCCTCGGGACAAAAACAGTTTAGAAATTAAAACATCACTTTCAATCTGAGCCAGTTGTATCTTGATTTGAGAATTTTGCCTTGTTTATTGAGGTTGTGATTTGCTCTCTCTTTGGCACATATCAGCTTGCACCTCCTTTAAAAGACAGGTGTGTTTTTTTAGAGGGGAGAATACTCAGAACTTTATTATTAACAAGAAAATGTTATACAAACTCCTCCAACTAGCTGTTTCCCCATTCACGATAACGTACCAATTGGTACATTTTTTGGTCTACAACACTACTTATTTACCATTAATCTACCTTCTTTCCATATGCATACTTATTCCATTCAAGATCCCTTTGATACCGCTTCAATACATTTTTGAACTAAACGAACATTCGGGGACACCGATATTAGGGCAAAAGAGTCAGGACCCGTTGCGCCATGATGCAGAGTGGATGATTAGTCAGTTTGAAATGTTTTCAGTTACCACTTTCCATTTCTTGATGTGTTCGATATATATTGGACTTGCGGTGGGGCTTGCAGCTGGGGTCAATTTGAGTGTGATCTCTTGGTTTTTGACATTAAAAGTGAGTACTGATGAGATCCTTGTTGAGGACAAATTGTCTCAGTTTTCATCGCCACCTCCAGTTAAAGTTGGTAATAGTACAGCTAATGGTGATAATGTCAAGGTGAAGCAAGAAACAAAGCCCGTTTTCGACGACGAGTGGGCGGAAATGGAACGAAGGGAGAAGTTTGCATATTTGGAGCACCTCAAAAGAAGTGAGCATGAACTGACAATGAAACGACAGAAATTGATTGAGGAAAGAGTGAAGGAGAAGATGAAGGTGAAGGAAGAGATGAAGCAACAGGATTTGAGCAAGAACAAAATTGCAGCTAAACCTCGGCTGAGTCTGATAAAGTCTGGATTTGGGCCTGGGCCTCAAGAGCGGGAATTAATGAATGATGTAGATGATGATGAAGTGTTTGTTTACCCAACACCCAAGAGTGATTTTGAAATGAACCCTTTGACTTCTACGCAAACGGCAATGTTACGTAATAGATT
This sequence comes from Lodderomyces oxycetoniae, assembly GCF_023343755.2. Classification (NCBI taxonomy): domain Eukaryota; kingdom Fungi; phylum Ascomycota; class Pichiomycetes; order Serinales; family Debaryomycetaceae; genus Lodderomyces; species Lodderomyces oxycetoniae. The sequence continues at coordinate 106,521 of NW_026055412.1, read as the reverse complement.
GAAACGGGATAGACGAGGATTGCAAAAACTGAAAAAGCCAAATGTAAGTTTTGATTTGAAGCCAAAAGAAGGAGAAACGGATAAAGATTATGGTAGTGGTAATGGGAATAATAGTGGTGGTGGAAGTAGTTATCGAATTCAAGAAATAGTTGAGCTACCGGAAACAGAAACTACGAGTGCTACCGAGTCAAGTAGTGATATCAAGAGCAGTAATACTGGTGCGCCAAGTACAACAAGTAATATGTCATTGGGCACTGGGATAGTGTCGTTAGGAAGTGAGACAAGTGTCGGGTTAAGTGACATTAGTGAGGAAGGGGGCACTACCACTGGTGATAGTGAAACTTTTGAAAGCTAGGAACACTATCGAGCGACACTATCGAGCGACACTATCGAGCGAAGCGAGATAGTGGAGCAGTACTAACTAGACACTATCGAGCGACACTATCAAGCAGAGCGAGATAGTGGGCAACTAGTCAGTGTGTAACAAGGTAATGAGCTGTAAAGTGTTTGAAAGTGTTGCTTCACTATCGAGCAAAGCGAGATAGTGAGCTCGATAGTGGAGCTCGATAGTGGATCTTGATAGTGGGCAGCTACAAAGTGTTTCAAAGCGTTGCTTCACTATCGAGCAAAGCGGGATAGTAAGCTCGATAGTGGAGCTCGATAGTGGAGCTTGATAGTGGGCAGCTACAAAGTGTTTTGAAGTGTTGCTCGATAGTGTAGTAGATAGTGGGCAGTTACAAAGTGCTTCAAAGTGTTGCTCCACTATCTCGCTCCGCTTGATAATGGAGCTCGATAGTGGGCAGCTACAAAGTGTTTCAAAGTATTGCTCCACTATCTCGCTCCGCTCGATAGTGAGCTCGATAGTAACACTTTGCAGCTCATTAGCTTGTTACACACTGACTAATTGCCCACTATCTCGCTCTGCTTGATAGTGTCGATAGTGTCGATAAAATCGATACTGTCGGTGGCAGCTAGTATGCGACACTATCTCGCTTCGCTCGATAGTGTCGCTCGATAGTGTCGCTCGATAGTGTCGATAGTGTCGCGACTCTATTTTATGTCATTTTTTATTTTGTGTCATTATGTCAAATTTCAACTCATTAAAGAATAAACGTGTAAAAAAATAACTATACAACTCTGATACTTAAACTTTGAATAAAAGGAGTCTGAAGCTTGGAGGTATCCTCTCCCCTGCCCCTTGGGACTTTTGAGAGATGCTAGGTAACAAATTACTAACATGACTTCAATCTAGATTGAGTTTTCCCGCTAGGCTCTTTGCTTCCCCCATTGCAAAGTGATTCACTTTTGTTTCAAAAATTTTTCAATATTTTTGCGCTTATTGGTAAATATATGATGAAGAGAAAAAGCCGAAAAAACAATGGAATAGAAAAAGATTCAAGATTGTATTCGGTTCGGTAAGGTCACCAAATTTGATATTGGTTTTGGAATTTTCCCAATTGACCTTCAAAGTTGGGATCTAGTGTATTATTTTTAGATGCTTTGCTAAATTTTGCTGATTTTTGCTGATTTTTGCTGAATTATCCTTATACATGAATAGGCAGGAAATACCAGGCAGGATAAGGTCCGAGATGTCAAGAGTAGTAACTACCAAATCCAAGATTGTGGAATCTTCCACTAATGGAGAATATACAAAGATTATCACATTTCAAAATGAGAATGGAGAAGAAACTGTGGTTAATTTCCCGCCAACTCTAGATGAAGAAGAAGAGCAAAACCAAAAGGAGATGAATTACAAATTGGAGAAGGAGAAGGAAAAGGAGAAGGAAAAGGAGATACTGGAGATACTGGAGATACTGGAGACTCTGGAGACTCTGGAGAAGCTAGAGAAACTGGAGAAGCTGGAGAAGCTGGAGCAGCCACGACTGAAATTGCCGTTATGTCAACGAGATATCTTCAACTCACAATCAAGAAACCTGCACTTCCGCTCACCACAGATATTCCGAAATCATGTACAGAATATCATTCATCCCTATTTGAAAAATAACTCACGAGAACCTAATGTAGGTGTGAAAAGGCTGGATTCGAACTTGGAAAGCGCAAAACCTGCAAATTTTTCATCATCATCATCATCAACAACAACAACAACAACATCAACATCAACAACAACAACAACAACAACGCTATCACCACCATCAGGCCTGGATAAGAACCACAAAACATCATTTTCATCTCCGTCATTAAGTCTAATACTAAATTCCACCACGCCCGAGAATCACACCAATACCACTACTTCTTCGAGCCAGCTACATGCACCTCCCTCCTCTTCCACCACCACCACCACCACCACACCCTCCTCCACCTCCTCTTCTTTTTCCTCCGTTTCTTCTTTTTCCAACATAGCCACAGGCATTTCACAATCGTCAACAATAATGGAATCGACCCAACCGTATTTTACTGCAAATAATAACAGATATAGCACAAATTCAATAAGCACAACAAAACCCGATTCAGTAACACCAAGAATAGCTCAATTGGGACAGAGATTGATAAAGTACTTGAATTACCTTGGTGTTATAAGTTACGATTTTGAAAATTCTAGTCCTTCGCAATCGAGACTGTCTACACCTGCTTCTAACGATGAAACTACCAAGAAACGGCTGAATATTGTGAATGATTTAATTTCAAAGAGGCGCACCTTACCAGAAAAAGAGTATAATTGTAAACTTGAATTTGAATTATGTTGTCATTGTCCAATTGCAGAAAATGGGAAAGAGAATGTTGGGGAAAAGGAGGAAAAGGAGAAATTGAACGGGAATACAGAAACGGCAGCGGGTGATAACGAACAATTCAAAGTTGTATTAAAGCTAAGGTACAAAATCAAGAAAAATATTAATCAGCGTGTGTTGCCGCTAAATTTGTACATTACAAATGACGAGCTTGTGAGATATTTAATACAATGCATTGTTTTTGGGAATAAAAATGGAGAGAGTAATGTCACTAGAAAGAGTGGTCTGCTGTCGAGACTGGAACTGGAGCTGGGAACAACTAATAGTGGTGCAAAAAACCCATATTCCATCCAGGACAAAATCAAAATCTTATTGGATTTGAAAGAAGTCAAATGTTTCATCAATGGGTATGAATTGGAATTATAAGGCTAGAAGTATGGCGCTTTCCCTCATACCATCTTCCTTTGTTCCTTTGTTTCTTTGTTTCCTTCCATTTTTTATTTTTTTCCAATTCATTTCAATTCAATAGACCCGCCATTTGGTTCAAACAAAGTCGCATGATCTACCCAATGCTTTATCAAATCCTCATCGTTAATCTTTATTGACTGAACATAAATATTCTCCAAAGGATAAGTTCTTTATCACAATTTGGAAAATCGCACCGTTTTCCAATTTTAGCTTCAAACTTTGAAAAAACGGCGATGTAATGAGGTATGTTGTGGTGCCATTTACTGCCACTTATTCCAATCATGTTGAAAATCACCCAAGCTTGTAAAGCGCCGCCATAGGGGTTTCCTGGTAAACCTTTTACGCCAGAGTGAAAATTGTTTCTCATTATGTACCTCACCAACTCAACACTTCTCCATTGCTGGTTAATGCAATTAAGCAAAAATGGTACAATGATACTTGGCTCGTTTCCAACATTAACAATTTCTTTCCCGTAAAATGCATATAAATTATTATTCGCTGAATGAATGTGGGTTTCACCGCCCATTAGTTGAATTAGTTTAGCAATATCGAAAACAGGCAAAAATCCATACTCTACAGGCTTGTTTTTATACACATTGCTACCCCAATAACAACCACCACATGACATGAAATCATAGTTTGTAAAGTTGAATTTTAAATCATAGTTACGTGGCTGAATGAAGTTCTTATAAGTATACCCTTTGGCCTTAGCTTTTGAATTCCATATATTTTGCCAATTGGCTGAACGGTTCAAGTATTTATTGTAATCGTTAGTCAACCTTAACCCTTGGGCAACTTGACTCAATGGAAGATCGTTGTATGCGTATTTCACGGTGCGGCTGATTGATCGTGTGTAGTTTCTTGTAAGGTATCCGTATTCTAACCAATCAGGCAATGTACCGCGACCTTGTTTCGTGGAGACATCAGAAGCAAATGGATCATACATATATGGAGGTTGAATTTGAGCATTTTTTTTTGCATTGCTGCATAGGCATCGTGCCAATTTATCCCTGGTATTTGCTTGACATAAGCATCAGCCAATACGATATCTGAATTGGATCTACCTTGAGTTTTGATTAGCTGCCCGTTCATCTAGAGTCCAGCCTTCATTCAAGTAAATATTGATTAATGCTTGCACTATTTAAGAACCTCTTGTTGGTTTAATGATGTTGTACAACGGATTGAGGCCCTTATATGTGTCCCATGTAGTGAAAAAATCATCATTATAGATCTGTTTGAAGTCCAACCAGGATTAGAGTTTTCTCCTGTTCAATTTGATGGAATCAAATCAGCTCCGTATAAATTTATATAAAATTGAGTGGATTTTAATGACTAATGAGTTTGAACATGCTTGAGTAGTAGAAATGAATGAAACTACAACATGATTAATTATTTCGGGTCCTCAACCAAAAATCAAACACCGACCCCCAAATGAATCATTTTGATTTGTAGACCTTAGAAAAGAGGGTTTTTGTTTATCATCACAGTAGTGACGCCTTATTTATTGAAACTCGTTAATGATTGAGCCGGTTGTGAGAAGTTGCCACAAAAGTGCATAGTCCATGGATCTAGTTGGCCCCAACCTTCCTTTCTAGTTGTGGATCCAGTATACCCCAGTCTTGTTACTTCAATAGGCCCATTCACAAAAAATGCCGAGTCCACCATGGTCTTTGTTGTGCAGTTAAATGGTAGGAAGCATTAATCAACACTTGTGGGTTCCCCTGTCTTTTCTAATCATAGTTATATTTCAAAATACCAAAACCTCTCCCCTGCCGAGAATTCTACATCAACATCGCTTGAATAGATTGCGCAATATCTCGTCTCAGTCTAACAAATGTCTTTAGCTCAGATGAATTGAACTGATCTTTAAATGGCAATTGCATAACAACACCCTATTGCGTTGCACCACACCAGTACCACTTTTGTACATCATTGATATACCAGATATTATGCCACCAGGAGCATAACCCGAGTATGAGCTGCCAAACTCCTCATCTAGGCAATTCACGCCAATTTTGACCAATTTTAGAGGGTCTCGTCTCTCTAGGAAAGACACTACCTCCACCTTCTATTCCGTAAAATAGAACAACATGATCTATTGCGTTGAATGTGGGATGTGCAGGCGCTACAGAAATTATTGGTATAATGGAGAGTACCAAAACCCGTGTGTTGGTCAACACAATACTTAGTAGCTTGTTAAAACACTATCGAGCGAAGCGAGATAGTGTTGATTCTACAACTACCTATGTTCAAAAAGACTCCTCTTTTTGAACATAGGTACACACTGACTGTGTTCATTCTTTTGAGAATTGAGGTGGGAAATGGTATCCACATGGAAACCAATATTTTACATTTCATTTTGGAACGAGCCACATTGTTTAGATCCAGGTTCAAAAAAATTTAAGAGATTTTTGCAACCATTGTCATATTAACTAAAAGTCATGATATTTATTTTGTTAAGAAGTTTTAAATATTGAGTTTTGTGTAATTGGCCATTTGGCCAATTATCCTGGCGTTAAGGGGGTTTTGCTTATAAAAAGAGCCCCTTAAGAACAAATCCGTATGTATATCACCTGCGGGAATGTTTTTTATACTTGATCTCTTCCCAATACAATATTACATATCTCTATTATATATCAACTGAACATGATGCGACTATTACATATCTCTATTATATATCAACTGAACATGCTACGACGGTGTGGTGTTCAGCGGCAGAGATTACAGACATAATAAATTGGTTCAAAAGCATAAAATCACTGATTGGGTTTATCGCAGTTTACGTCACCATTATAATCATGATAATACCTCGTGTATTAGTATATTTAATATTGAAGTACACTTTGCTGTAGAATAATTAGGAGTCAAAAATTCTGTACCATTTTGAAATCATTTGCATAATTTAGAAAATCAAGGGCAATATACAACTAGTGTTGGTGGAAGGTACAAAGAGATGCTCTACTATCGAGCAAAGCGAGATAGTGTCGGTGGAAGGTACAAAGTGATGCTCCACTATCTCGCTTCGCTTGATAGTGTCGGTGGAAGGTACAAAGTGATGCTCCACTATCTCGCTTCGCTTGATAGTGTCGGTGGAAGGTACAAAGTGATGCTCTACTATCTCGCTTCGCTTGATAGTGTCGCCCGATAGGAACGGTAACTCCTTAAGTGATAAATGAGATATATGTTCGAAGCAAGCAAATAGGATGTAAAGTGTCAATGGTCTTCTTCCTTCCCGTCCATGCCTTTCTTCTGCCTTTCCCTTCCTCTTACTGGTGTCTCTTAACCTCCTTTTTTTAGGTCAATAAAAGCCCTCTTTATTCGTAAACTTTCTGCATATAATCGGTAGCGCCTCATAACCTGAAAATAGTGTTGGTTGTAATGTTGGACTAACAAGTCTAACTATTTATAATTGGCATTTGATAGAGAGACTACTACTTGTTTCCTCAAGTTATAAATAGCTTACGAGCAGTAATAGAAAGGGGCGATGTTTATACATATGATATTTCATCTAAATTTGGCTAGAGGTCCACAGAGTACGCTTTATTTGCTTTAACGGGTGAAAAGTTTTAGGGTTCAGGGACTGGCCCGTATTAGCCAAGTAGGGACGGGGGAATAATGATAAGACCTTTTTGACTTGGACACGCTGTCTAGTGTAGGCTTAACTTCTATAACTATGTGTCACATTGTATCATCGGAGTAAGTTAAGCCGGTAAGAGAGAAGGAGAAGAATTTGGTGAAATCATAGCTTGTTCTTTGCTATGGAAATGTACAAAGATTAGTTATTGTTAATAGTTTCTAATTTTTATAAGCCATCCAATCCATTTAACAAAGATCTATGAGTTGCCTTTTTCAGCTATTTTCAATTTAGCAAATGTAAATATACGTACCACTTGCAATAAATACATGAAAACGTCACGTGAGCAACTACATACACGCCACGATGTATACTAATAATAAATTTTTAAGCCAAAACAGCTCGATTAATATTGAGCTGTGGGTCGTTGTATTTTAGTTTAACTCTTGAATTTTATTGGAAGGATTATTTCAAAGAAAGAAAAGCTATTAACAATGAGCCCAGCTTGCAAAAAAAATAAGAGCTACTTATTCTTGAGCTCTTATTATTGAGCTCTTATTTTTGAGCTACTTATTATTGAGCTCTTATTATTGAGCTCTTATTCTTGAGCTACTTATTCTTGAGCTCTTATTCTCGAGCTACTTATTCTTGAGCTACTTATTGTTGAGGGATTTTCCAGTATAAAAAGGTTGCTCACTATACTTTCTTAATCTGTAGTACAAATTCATAATAGATAATCTTATAATAGTCGTGGTTTCATAGCCGGTTTCGTCGCCAATTTCATGACAGCTCTGGAAAAAAAAATGTCTATTTTTTTCTTGTTTTTCAATAGTATATTCCTATTGTAATCACAGGATAGAACCTGATTAGGTATCTGTAACATTAATTGAGGCGGTCTATAATGGATAGTATAAGTCACTAAAAGGTTATAATGTTAAAGGTTATAACACTGAAGGCTGTGTTATAAGTCAATCAATGTAAGATCTCACTGAGGAGTAACTGTTTTCTTTTTTTTTACTGTGACTTGGTTACGGAAATTATCTGGTAAGGTTTTTACTTGTCTTTAAGCAGGGTTGAGCGGAGACGAGCAAAGGCGTTGCTCACCTCACAGATAGATACACGTGTCTGAAATGAAGAGGCTATACAAAAACCAATAACTTGTACAAAAGTAGACAATATAGACAGAAAACCCAAAAACCCAAAAACCCAAAAAAAAAAAGACACAACTGATGATACAAATAGCAGGCATAACTGATAAACCTAACAGCAGGCATCTGATAGAACAGGCATCTGATAGAACAGGCATCTGATAGAACAGGAAATGAAAAATTTCAAGCCATTACGTCATATCAAAAAGAGGAAACCTAAATAAAGCACCACCACTCCTCCTCCTCCTCTTCTTGTTCTTCTTCTTATCTTGTTTTTGTTGTGCTTATTTTTTGCTATTCACATCTCTCTTGTATAGCTTAGCTGTGCTTTTATGGATGAGCATTTTGGGTATTAGTAATCTATTACATAATTGTTGTCCTTTTTTTTTTTTTTTTTTTTTTCGTATATAAAAAATAAATTGCATTCTTTAAACAGCAGCTCTTCACTTAAGAAAAAGTTTACTAGGGGAAATTTTTATCAGTGATTTTTTTTTTTTTTTCAAACCCGTAAGAAGAGATATACAAGGAATAGTAACACTGGTAGTACCACCGGTTTGCTTGTCTTTCATTTATACGCTGCTTTATTGAGAGATCAAGGTTATATCGGGCCTAAGTTTCCAAATGGGCGACTCAACTAAGACTGGGACACTCTCAAAATTGGGTAAATTGTTTGGAAAGTCATCATCTAATTTACCTACTGCAAAGCATCAGCTGGTGCTGCAAGTACAGGAGGATCGTCAAGCACAGCGACAGCTGCAGCAACTGCAACCACCACCACCACAGCAACAACAGCAACCACAACAAGTGCAAGATCAACGAGAATTAGGAGAGCACCCACACCGGCAATCAAGATCATCACTGCTGGCAACTCTGTCTAATAAACATACAACCATTAATGCCAACGTCAACGTCAATGCCAACACCAACACCAACACCGCCAGCAACAGTGTCGCCAACACCAACACCAACACCGCCAGCAACAGTGTCGCCAACACCAACACCGCCAGCAACAGTGTCGCCAACACCAACACCAGCGCCAGCACCGCCATTCCCACTGCTGCCCCTAAGCTATTACAACCTAATGCCGTTCAAGAGAATCCAATATCCAGTGAGGAAGATTTTATACTATCGCAAGTTGAAAACGACAAGGTATCGCCTCTAAGACAAATCAAGCAACCCCAGCCACAACTTCATACACAATCACAGTTGCAACAAAACTCACATTGCGCGCCCATATTGTCCAAATCAAACAACTTATCTCCAGCAGGCTCGCATTCTCCAATCAATGGCAATCTTTCAACTACAACGTCACCTATTCTGGTGATTTCACTCGAACAAAAATTGAAAGGTCAAAATTCAACCTCAAAGTTGCCATCGTCTGGTATGGCTAAAACGCCCGCAAATGAGAAAACGCCACAAATGAGTGGTGCTGCTTCACTGTTGGTATCAGCGGGGGTACCACCGTCACATTCAACACCAACGACAACGCCAACTTCGGGTAGACCATCACCTTCCGTATCCAGATCTTCTTCAAGAAAAGCCACTACCCAACAAGCAAAAAGTGGCCTTTTTTCATCAAAGTCTAAAAATGGATCTAACACATCATTAGTAAGTGGTGGAATGTTATCTCAACAACAACAACAAGCGCAACAACAGCTGATGCTGCTGCTGCTGTTGTCTCTTCAACCACCACCAAATTTACCCCGATTTGTGATGCTAGAAAATGGCAACCATGAGCATCACCTACGATCAGCAAAACGTCATGAAAAGTTGTCGAATATGTTGAAGGACTTGCTAGGAGCCAAGAAACTTCGAGACGAAGCAAAAAGTGCGGTGCCGGACTTATTACAGGGAGCTATGCAACAAAGCACATCGCAATTACAACAAATGCAACAAAGCACATCTCAATTACAGCCTAACATGAGTGGGAGACCCCCTACTTTATTTGCAGGATTGGTCACTCAAGTGAAAAATCATACTAGTCCCTACCACCAACCAGGAACCGCTGATGTTGTTGTACCGAATAAGGATCCCAATGCACTGGCAGGACCTGATAGTCGTTCATTTGTGGAAAAGTATGGTAGATGTCAAGAAGTAATTGGACGAGGATCATTTGGAGTTGTTCGTATATCACATAAAAAGATTGATGCACTACCACCTCCAATAGCAGAAACAACAGCAGCAGCAGCATCATCATCATCAACAGCAGCAGCAGCATCAACAACAACATCATCATCATCAGCAACAGCAACAACATCACCAATAACAAACATACCATCATCATCATCATCAAGTAACACGTTAGTCAATTCAAATCCTACGGAGAAACTATATGCCGTGAAAGAATTTAAGAGGAGACCATCGGAGAATGAAAAGAAGTACAATAGAAGATTGACTTCTGAGTTTTGCATTTCTTCTTCATTAAAACATATCAATATTATAGATACACTTGATTTGTTAAAGGATGCCAAAGGTGATTATTGCGAAGTTATGGAATTTTGTTCCGGTGGTGATTTATATACATTGATTATTGCGCTGGGGAAATTGGAGTATGCGGAAGCTGATTGTTTTTTCAAGCAGTTGATTCGTGGAGTTAACTACATGCACAATATGGGAGTTGCACATCGAGACTTGAAGCCGGAAAATCTTCTCTTGACACAAAATGGGGTTTTGAAGATAACTGATTTTGGTAATTCGGAATGCTTCAGAATGGCATGGGAAACGGAAGTTCAATTTAGTGAAGGGATATGTGGTTCTTCTCCATATATTGCGCCCGAAGAATTTAGTCAAGAGTCATTTGATCCTAGATGTGTGGATATTTGGTCATGTGGAGTCATTTATATGGCAATGAGGACAGGCCGCCAATTATGGAAGCAGGCTGATGCATCTAAGGATGAGTTTTACGAAGAATATCTTATCAAGAGGAAAGATGCCACTGGGTATGAACCTATTGAGAACTTGAAAAGAGCTCGTTGTAGAAATGTTATATATTCTATATTGGATCCTAAACCGGAGAGAAGAATCACGGGGAAACAAATATTGAATAGTGAATGGGGTAGGGAGATTAAAGTATGTGAAGCTGGTGAAGCTCACCCTACGTCATAGAGCTAAATCAGAGAATTCGATAAACTCATATGAATATATTTCTCTAGCAACACCTTTGACACTATCGAGCGACACTATCGAGCGACACTATCGAGCGACACTATCGAGCGACACTATCGAGCAAAGCGAGATAGTGGAGCAACACTTTGTAGCTTGTTACAACACTATCGACCGACACTATCGAGTAGAGCGAGATAGTGGAGCACACTGAATAGCTGCCCATTATCTTCCTCTGCTCCATAGTGGATAGTGTCGCTAGTGCCACTGCTAGATAGTGGAGCAACACTTTGTAGCTTGTTACGACACTATCTAGCAGAGCTCGATAGTGTCATTTGTAAGTGTTGCTCCCCTATCTTGCTCTGCTCAATAGTGTTGCTCGATAGTGGAACAACACCTTGTAGCTTGTTACGACACTATCTCGCTCTGCTCGATAGTGTTGCTCGATAGTGTTGCTCGATAGTGTTATTCGATAGTGGAGCAACACTTTGTAGCTTGTTACAACACTATCTCGCTCTGCTCGATAGTGTTGCTCGATAGTGTTGCTCGATAGTTATTTGTGATAATTTATTATTAGACGAAAAACTTAATACGGCACTAGTCAATACGCTTTTCGCGCGAAAGAAAAAAGGAATTCAGCATCCCTTCCCCCCATTGTCCCGGCGCAGAAGGGAGCACGGGTCGATACAAAAATTGCATTCATCGCAAAAGCTAACGCGTGTTTGAGTGTGAAAAACATCAGCAAGAGAGACAAAACAAACAATAAATAAAATTATTTGTTTCTTTTTCACTTTATTCTTTTCCATTGTCAGATCTGTTCATAAGAATAAAATTGATATAGATTTCAGATCTGAGTTGTTACAAGGCTCGTTTAAAGCGGCAACAAGATAAATTAAAAAGAAAAAGTTTCACATAGTAAGAAAAAGAGACGTTGCGATTTGGTGACTTGCTTTCATTACTTTTTGTTTGGTTTGGTTTGTTTTAGTATCATTGAAATCAATTGCATCTCAGAAAAAAAAAAATGGTTGAATTGTCTGATTATCAACGACAGGAGAAGGTAGGTGAAGGTACATATGGAGTTGTTTACAAAGCGCTAGACACGAAACATAATAACCGAGTAGTGGCCTTGAAAAAAATCCGTCTTGAAAGCGAAGACGAAGGGGTTCCTTCGACAGCAATTCGAGAGATTTCCCTTTTAAAAGAAATGGAAAATGACAACATTGTGAGATTATACGATATAATTCACTCTGATTCTCATAAGCTATACTTGGTTTTTGAGTTTTTGGACTTGGATTTAAAGAAATATATGGAACTGATTCCTCCACAGCTGAATGCTGGTCTCGAGCCCGAAATGGTTAAGAAGTTCATGTGTCAGTTAGTTAAGGGGATCAAGCATTGTCATTCTCGTAGAGTATTGCATCGAGATTTAAAACCTCAAAACTTACTAATTGACAAAGAAGGAAATTTAAAGTTGGCGGATTTTGGATTAGCTAGAGCTTTTGGAGTTCCTTTGAGAGCATATACTCATGAAGTTGTAACTTTGTGGTACAGAGCGCCAGAGATTCTATTGGGTGGGAAACAATACTCAACTGGGGTAGATATGTGGTCAGTTGGCTGTATATTTGCCGAGATGTGTAACAGGAAACCATTGTTTCCAGGTGATTCTGAGATTGATGAGATTTTTAGAATCTTTAGAATTTTGGGTACACCTAATGAACAAACTTGGCCTGAAGTGCAATATTTACCCGATTTTAAACCTGGGTTCCCGCAATGGAAAAAGAAAGATTTGAGTGAGTATGTACCTAGTTTGGATCCAAAGGGGATTGAATTGTTGGAACAAATGTTGCAATATGATCCAAGTAAGAGGATAAGTGCAAAAAGAGCATTGATTCATCCATATTTTACAGAAAGTGACGAGACAAATGATAATAATAACAATGGTCAAGGTAATGATAATGGTGATAGGCATGGGAATGGGAATGGGAATGGGAATGGGACTGATGGGAATTTTTCTATGAATATGGGCTAATTTAGAAAGAATTGAAGAGACATATATATATATATATATATATATATTTATTTATGCAGTGGTGGTGGCTGGGGTATTTAAATTCTGAATAGATTTATAGCTTTGATTTTATATATGCAAAAATGAGCAATACCGCTAGTAAATAAAGCCATGGTTTAGTTCTGCATTGAAACTGCAGTTGATTGGGAGTTAGCAGTAATGCAGTACTCGTACTCTTGATACTGTTTTTCAGATTGGTGAGTAATAGTAGTGTACTCTCATCTTCATCACAAAGTGTTGGTGATTGTGATGTAGCTTGTCCCTCATGAATAATAAGCATTTCTTTAGCAATAAATTCCACTCGCTTGTTTACATTTAAATGGTGACTACTCACAAGTTGTAAATTGCCAATTTGTTCTTTATTCTTCAACTCTAACTTCCTTAACATCCTTTCAAGGTTATTGAATGCAGTGTGTATCTCCAAATGCAATAGTTCTAATTCTATAAATGCCTGCTTTATAAAATAAATTGGTTCAATACTCTTATATTGATCTGACTTGTAATCAATGTATGTTGATTCAAATTCATCATCTCGTATAGGAGATGAAGATGATGTAGATGATGGTTTCTGTTTATTATCCATCAATGAAGCTGTCTCGTCATATTCATCCTCCTCATCCTCCTCCTCCTCCTCCTCCATCTCGTTACCACTCTCCTTCTGTTCCGCAAAACCCAGTCCATTGCAAATGTTTGTTGGTACAAACGGGTTTGAAAGTATCCATGCATCATCGAGCATGAGTCGGCGCCTTGGTCTCTTTAAACAGGATACATGCTTTTTATTATGGCCACCACTATTATTATCATCTATAACTCCAACCATCAGTAAGGATATATCTTGACCGATGGGATCCATACCGAATACATCTACCAACGGCGGCTCTTCCATTATGATACAACCCTGTTCTGTTTCTTCTTCTACAATAAGTGAGGTTACTATGTCATTGCCATTATTTTCAATTGTATTTGTCCTTGTCATACAAAATAATGGGATAAAGCAGTGATATTTGAGGTCTTGACAACCCTGATTTGCTAACCCCTAGTTGATATTCAATTTTTGAACTTTTGACTTTGAGCCTTTTTTCTTAGATAAAAACAAAAGCGAAAGAAAAAAATAACCGCCTTAATCAGTTAACTTTGGTACGTTTACCAGCCCAGTACCAGCCAGTACCGCCACTATCCACTATTCACTACCAATAACTACAATTTTTACTAACTACTATCACCACTTGCTGTTCCTAACTACTAACATCCACTAGCTGTTCCAACTTGAAAAATTTGTTATGAATGCTTTTTTTTTTTAAGTTTGTGCAAGATGCAAAATGATCAATAATAAACAACGATGGCATCAATTTGCAACCATAAAAAAAAACACGTGGTAGCGCTCGACCGACACTATCGACCGACACTATCAAACAACACTCAGTAGCTTGTTACAACACTATCGACCGACACTATCGACCGACACTCAGTAGCTTGTTACAACACTATCGACCGACACTATCGACCGACACTCAGTAGCTTGTTACAACACTATCGACCGACACTATCTCGCTCTACTCGATAGTGTTATTAGTCAGCGCCCATCCACTATCGAGCAGCACTTAGCCACTCCGACACTATCTCGCTTTGCTCGATAGTGTCATTAGACACTTTTATAGCAAAAAAACGTTTCTAGTAAGACACTCGAGCAGAGCGAGATAGTGTCATTAGTCAGTATACTCAGTAGCTTGTTACAACACTATCGAGCAGAGTGTGGTAGTGGATAGTGTCAGTGTCATTACTCAGTGCTGCTCCACTATCTCGCTATGCTCGATAGTGTCGTTAGTGTCGTTGACAATGTCGCAAAATCTTTTCTGAACAAAAATGACGGAAAGAAAAAAGGGAAAACAAGATACTTTTACCATCTTAGTCAGCAAGAGTTTATATCATCTTTAGGGATAGTCGATAAAAGTATGGTGTATGGTTCACAAAGAGGCTCGTCATCGTCTCGAAATGTAGAGGGCGGATACGGTGTACGCGGAGGACACGACGTCTATGACTCGTACTCCAATAATGACAACTATTATCAGAATGGCTCTTCATATCGAGGTGGTGGTGGAGGAGGAGGGTATAGGAGAGGTCGAGGACATTTGCTGTATAATGGTAGAGGCGGTGGAGAAAGAGGCGGCGGAGAAAGAGGCGGACATGACAACTATTATGGGAGTGGATATAGAAAACCCTACCAGACTCGAGGCGGTGCTTATCACAGTAGTAGACACGGAAGTTACAGTTATGAAGGAAGAAGTCGAGAGGGATCCTACTCAAAATACGACAAGGTAGACGATACATATGCTGAAAAACAGGACGTGGGCGTAGGGGACCACGAAAAGAGCGGGGGACACGTATCACCGTTATCATCATCGTCATCGTCGTTATCAACATCATCGCATCAAAATAAAAGCCATATACAGTCTCACAGAGGCGGCTACCGCATGGGTGGTGGTGGTGGAACTTATAATGCGGGACATGATCCAAGGAACAGAAGTCATCATCTGGGGGAATTTTATAGGTTGGGAGGAGTAGTTGGGAAAAATTCAAAACATTATAAAGAGTTTTTACATGATACTAAATTGAAAGAATTTGCTAATCCTTGGATCAATATCATGGGGATAACCGATGAAGCCACACAAAAGACCCTTGAAGAACGATATATAGAGTTGAGTCAAGTTGAAGATAAGATATTGGAATTGCAAAAGTCGAAATTGAGATTGGAGATGAATATGTCAAGTTTGGAAAAACAAGCAGCAAGAGAAATGTTAAATGTACAACTAACGACGGAAAAACTAGAAGAGTTTGTATATATATAGGGAAATCACCTCTACTGTGAATGTTGAGTAAATTGTAGTAGTAATCAATAGTGTGCTCCACTATCGACGGGCACTATCGACCGGCACTATCGAGCAGAGCGAGATAGTGTCATACACACACACAATAGTGTCGGTGGTAACTAGTGTCATACACACACAAAATAGTGTCGGTGGTAACTAGTGTCATACACACACGCGATAGTGTCGGTGGTAACTGGTAACTAGTGTGCTCCACTATCTCGCTCTGCTCGATAGTGTCGCTCGATAGTGTCGCTCGATAGTGTCGAGTGAAAAAAATAAATTAATAGTCCCAGTTGGGAAAAACAGTTGATGATACTTGTAATAACGACAAAAAAATTCAAACACCACCACCACCACCTTCACTGCCATTGCCATTGCCACCGATATGAGTCAAATTGATCAGTTATTACTGTCATTCTCTGAAAACAAAGTTGTGTATTATGCATTATTATTTGCTTTACTCTTTGGAGTAGTAAAAGTCACAATCTTGACACTCAAATTTGTATCTTTAATTGCTGATATTTTCATATTACCTGCTGTGGATTTCACCAAGTACGGAGCCAATCAAGGCAACTGGGCGGTTGTTACGGGAGCCTCTGACGGAATTGGGAAAGAATTTGCTTTGCAATTGGCCAAACGTGGCTTGAGTATTGTTTTGGTATCGAGAACTCAATCTAAATTAGAAGCTATTGCAAATGAAATTTCTTCAAAGTATAAAGTCAACACCAAGATTGTTGCATTTGATGCTTCTACTGATGACGAGGAAAATTATTCAGCTTTGAAAAAAAGCATCTTTGATATACCCGTTACTGTGTTGATCAATAATGTTGGACAATCACATTCTATTCCCGTTCCGTTCTTGGAAACTGAAACTAAGGAATTAAAGGATATTATCACCATCAACAATACTGCTACATTAAGGATCACTCAAATTGTTGCACCTGTGATTAAGTCCAGTGTTGAGAAATCCCACAAGAAAGTCAAAGGTTTAATTTTGACCATGGGTTCATTTGGTGGGTTGTTGCCAACGCCATACTTGGCCACTTATTCGGGTTCAAAAGCATTTTTACAAGCTTGGTCAAATGCTTTGGCGGGCGAATTGAGTTCGTTTGGTATAGACGTTGATTTGGTGATTTCTTATTTGGTGACATCTAGCATGTCTAAGATCAAACGGCCATCATTGACTATCCCTACTGCTAAGCAGTTTGTTGCATCGACATTGCGAACAGTTGGTCGCAGAAACGGTGCGCAAGAAAGATATGCTACGAATACACCATACTGGTCACACGCATTGATGCACTTTGCTATTGAGAATACTGTTGGTGTTTATTCGAAATTTGCAAATAGAATGAATTTGAATATGCACAAAAGTATCAGGCAAAGAGCATTAAGGAAACAAGCGAGATTAGCTGCAGCAAAACAGGACTGAACCGACACTGTCGACCGCCACTATCGACACTATCGAGCGAAGCGAGATAGTGGCGTACTGACCGCGACCGACACTATCGACAATATCGACACTATCGAGCGAAGCGAGATAGTGGCGTACTGACCGCAACCGACGCTATCGACCGACGCTGTCGACCCACACTATCAACCGACGCTATCAACCGACGCTATCGAGAGCTAGAAAAAACAGAACCAACTTGGAGGTAGAGTTGTACTAAAAGGGTCAGCTTGTTTGGAGAAAAGACTCCCCTTGTCTTCAACATGATCCAACTACTGCCCCTAACGCTATCGAGCAGAGCGAAATAGTGTTGTAACAAGCTAGTCAGTTTCTTGGCTAGCTAGTCAGTTTCTTAGCTAGCTAGTCAGTTTCTTAGCTAGCTAGTCAGTTTCTTAGCTAGCTAGTCAGTTTCTTAGCTAGCTAGTCAGTTTCTTAGCTAGCTAGTCAGTTTTTTGGCTAGCTAGTCAGTTTCTTAACTAGCTAGTCAGTGTGGCTCCACTATCTCGCTCTGCTCGATAGTGTCGAAAGTGTTGCTACTAAGTGCTGCTCCACTATCTCGCTCCGCTCGATAGTGGCGATAATAGTTTACTTTGTGAAAAACCTCTTTTTTTCTGCTGATCACGTGACCCTTTTTTTTAACGAGAATATTCTAGAATGCTCTCTCTCTCTCTCTCTTTAAGTTTGCTGCTTCTTCTTCTTCTTCTTTTGAGAGAAAAGAGAAGCTCATACATTTTTTCAAATGTTAGCAGCTGGTAGCGCCAAATCAAAGGAGAAAAAAAAAGTTTACATACAGTTTAAGTAACAAGAGTAATATATAGTAAGGTTAAATTATATTGCTATCGGATAGGAAGAAGTTCTTTTTTAACAAGATTGACAGATATAATTGTAAGACAAGGTTGAAAAAGGAAACGGACAAAGTATGGTGAAAGATAAGAAGCTTTATGATTTACTTGGAGTTGAGCCCAATGCGAGCGAAGCAGAGATCAAAAAAGGTTATAGAAAACAAGCGTTGAAATTTCATCCTGATAAACCAACAGGTAATACGGAAAAATTCAAGGAAATATCTGAGGCGTTTGATATATTGTCCAATGCCGACAAGAGAGAAGTCTATGACAATTACGGTTTAGAGGCCGCAAGGGGAAATGTTCCAGCGGAAGATCCTGGACATCCCTTTGGAGCAGGTGGTGGTGCTGGCCAAGCTGGAGGATTTGGCGGATTTGGAAGAGGTGGTACATTCCGCACTTCAGGCGGCTCGGGATTTTCGCAAGCAGATGCATTCAATATTTTTTCGCAAATGGGCGGATTTGGCATGGGAGACGATGGGTTCACATTCAGTCTGAGTAGTGGTGGTGCAGGTGGATCTCCATTTGGCGGGGCAGGTGCATCTCCGTTTGGTGGTGGTGGTTTTAGAACGGCAGGTGGTGGTGGTATGCCAGGTGGTTTTGGTGGTGGTGCACAGCGTCAAAGACAAGAACCGGCAACCGTGTCGATACCCTTGCCTGTGTCATTAGAGGACTTGTATAGTGGTGCCACAAAGAAAATGAAAATCACAAGGAAAGACGCCAACGGAACAAGGGAACAGAAAGTATTGGAAGTTAATATAAAACCAGGTTGGAAATCAGGCACTAAAGTTAACTTTGCAAATGAAGGAGACTACCAGCCCGAACTTGGGGCAAGACAAACCATACAGTTTGTTATTGAGGAAAAACCAAATCCCACATTTAAAAGAGATGGCAATAACATCAAAATGAATGTTCATTTATCGTTTAAGGAATCACTTTGCGGATTTGAAAAAGATGTAACGACAATAGATGGTAGGAGAATTCCATTGAGTAGATCGAATCCCGTACAACCCAACACTACTACAACATACCCTGGTTTGGGAATGCCAATAAGTAAGAACCCAGGGCAAAGAGGCGATTTGGAAATAACTTATAAAGTTGATTATCCAACTTCTTTAACACCGGCTCAGAAACAAGTAATACAACAGAACTTTTAGGGATGGTGATATTTCACATTATCATATTGTATATATGGATATGTATATATATAGAGAGAGAGAAAGAAAAAAAGAGAATGCATCGAGATTATCGAGCAGACCCACACGGGTTTGATAGAGAGCTAGGTAGAGAGCTAGATAGAGAGCTAGATAGAGAGCTTGACAGAGAGCTTGACAGAGAGCTTGATAGAGAGCTAGGTAGAGAGCTTTACTCTACTCTCCCCTCTTCTCGCTACTCTACTCTCTACTCTACTTTCTTTCGACTCTGCTCTACTCTACTTTCTTTCGACTCTGCTCTACTCTACTTTCTTTCGTCTCTGCTCTACTCTACTTTCTTTCGACTCTGCTCTACTCTACTTTCTTTCGACTCTGCTCTACTCTACTTTCTTTCGACTAGACTGGTTTCACTCGTCTAGTCTTCTGGTCTTCTAGTCTTCTAGTCTTCTAGCTTGAAATATTTGTAGCGCGCGCGTATATTTCATGATGAGTTAAATTGAAAATTAGAAATCAACCAACCATGTATAACTTTGCAATTAACTTCTTCTTACTAGCAAGTTAGCAGCGACCTACACTAGGCTCTCGACTCCCTTTTTCGATATCCATATATGTCTGTCATTTTAGCCTCTGCGGGCTACGATCATACTATTAGGTTCTGGGATGCGTTAACAGGAGTATGTTCTCGTACAATACAGCATACGGATTCACAAGTCAATAGATTAGAAATAACTTCCGACAAGAGATATTTAGCAGCTGCAGGGAATTTATATGTTCGATTATATGATATAAGACAGAATGGTGCCACAGGAAATAGTACGGTGACCAGTGGTGGAGCAACAGCGGGGTCTTGTGCCAATAATAATCACAATAGCAATAATCTCAACAACCCCAACTCCAACTCCAACTCCAACTCCAACAACTCCAACAATAATCCAGTAATGACATTTGAAGGACACACCACTAATGTGACCTCGCTTGCATTCCAAGCCGAGAACAAATGGATGGTCACATCAAGCGAAGATGGTACCGTTAAAGTATGGGATGTGCGATCGCCATCAGTTCAAAGGAATTATAAGCACAATTGTCCAGTCAATGAAGTGGTCATACATCCCAACCAAGGAGAACTAATCAGTTGTGATCAAGAGGGAAATATACGTGTTTGGGACTTGGGAGAGAACCAATGCACACATCATTTGATTCCCGAAGATGATGTGCCGATTAATTCATTAAGTGTAGCTAGCGATGGATCAATGTTGGTTGCGGGGAACAACAAGGGCAACTGCTATGTTTGGAAAATGCAAAACCAAAAGGACTTGACTTCCTTGACTCCAGTTACAAAGTTTAGATCACACCTGAAGTATATTACTAGAGTTTTATTAAGTACAGATATGAAACACTTGGCTACTTGTTCAGCAGATCATACTGCTAGGATATGGTCGATTGAACAGAAATTTGCATTAGAGACAACTCTACAAGGTCATCAGAGATGGGTTTGGGATTGTGCATTCAGTGCAGATAGTGCTTATTTAGTTACTGCTTGTTCTGATCATTATGTAAGATTGTGGGATTTATCAAACAGCGAGACAGTGAGGCAATACAATGGGCATCATAAGGGAGCAGTATGTGTTGCATTGAATGATGTTTAGAGAAGAAAGAAACAAAGAAGAGAGAAAGAAAGAAACTGGAGAAGAATGGGAAACGGGAACCGGGAAATGGGAACCGGGAAATGGGAATTGGGAACCGGGAAATGGGAACCGGAGGGTGGATTTGGATATCACAAGTAATCTTCGGAGTCAAATGTGTGGAATAAAGTCACTTGTTCATGTCTAGCGTTGAAGATCAAGAACCTGGTCTTGGTGATGTATATGTTGGCATTTGCATGTGTAAAGAATTTCTCCAAGCAGGTATGTATTGAATACTCCGAAGTAATAGGCAGGAATTCATTTCGGATACTAATGAGCTTTTCTTCAACATACGATTCTTCAAATTTGGATTTAACATGTTTGTAAAAGAAATAAGCACATCTTGATAATAGCTCAAGAGAATCATGATATGAGCCAAAATATGTATCAATCTTTTGTATTCTGAGATGTTCAATCACTTCCATGATATAATCAGCCAAATCCAAATACAAACACTCATTGAAAAACAATTGATTTGATAAATCCGTTGGGAAATTCACTGCAAATAATTCTCGAGCATAATACTTCAAAAACTCCATTCCTGACGCAAAGTCTTCAATCTCGCATGTAGTTAATAATGTACGAACAACGACATTGAATGGAAATGTACAAAGTTGAAATACCCTTTTTTGCATTACTTCATCGATCAAACTTTTCACAAAATCAATTCTTTCTCTTGGTACAAAAAAATCATCAATTGCTTGATTAAGTATTTTTACCAACACTGACTTGCCATATTTTTCAGTAAGACCTAAAAATTCTTTTTGCAAAAGACTAAAGAATCCTTCATTGTTTGAATTATAACTTGAATTTGGGTTCAAAATCAAAGCAATTAAAAAATTTCTAATCTGTACTTGTCTTGCATACAATTCGTTATCCAATTGATGAAAGCACTTGGAACATGATATTTCTTTAATTATTGTATTGGGTGTAGTCAACACACCATGTAAGCTTGGAGATTTTATTGGTTTGAAACAAGAGTCACACTGCATGGTAAAAAATATGTCATACTTCATAGTGCACAATTGACATTTGCATCTAAAGTAGTACCTGGAGTATAATTGATGCTGACGAAGCTCAATTGGCATACCGCTCAGTATATAAGTCACTGTTATTTCTTCGTTTTGTTTAATTGGTAAAGTATTGATCAATTGAAAGCTTTCGTACCCAGTTTCGACTTGGAAACAATTAGGCATACAGCTATGGTTAATGATGGAGAATTGTGGGTCTAATACTATTCCAACAGCTTGATATCGATAATTCATTAAAGTAGAATAGTTGATGAAGACCAAATTGATTAGATTTTCGAAAAACTTCCAATTGCTCTTGGTGACTTTGATATCTCCCTTTTTGAATAAAGCCATTGCTGGAGGAAAATTTGTGAAAAATGATATCATGATTTCAACCATTTTGCCTTTAACTTTATCTCTACTCTGACACATTTCATGATCCGATCGAATTTGACGCTGATGGGTACACAAATTATTCACCTTACAAGCAAACTCGCTGTCTTCTAGATAATTGAACAATGTGATCAAAGTCAAGTGCAATATATCCTGTTCAATCTTGTGCATATCCTCAATATGTACAAAATTTTGTAATATCTCATGATAGTAGGTCAAATATCTCAACAGTTTTCCTTGCAAATGAGGCTCATCAAAATACCCTGACACAGCAGAAACGTCCATTATTACAGCACCAATATCAAAGTCAGAAACTGCTTGAACGCCACGGTTTCCAGGAGCCAATTCTTTCCCAAAAACTTGAATCTTGTCATTGGTAATAGTATCGTAAAACTCTTTTTTGGAATTCTCATCTACAGGGAAGATGTATACATCTTGGGTCAACTTATTGCAAAGTCTTTGCTTCCAATACTCCCTATGAGTTGATGGTCCTTTCGGCGAGTCTAACGTATGTGGCATGCTGTTGTATCCTACAGTGGTCATGGTCAATGAGCCTCTTGTTATTTAATGGATATTTATTTCTTTTTTTTTTGCAACTAAAGTGGTTTATATTTTAAGTTGTTTTGAAATTCCACTTTGTTTTTTTTGATATTGAAAAAAAGCCGCTTAATATCAGACAATGTTGCACCCAATTTCCTGCCAAATCCAGATTTGGGATGGCAAACTGTTCCTGATGTATTGAAAAAAGGCATCAACTAGAGGCAAAATCTCTGCATTTTGAGAAAAATCAACTTATTGATTGTGGTGCAGAGACAGAAGCAGAGGTGACCACATAAATAATTCTACCAACTATACAGAGTATGACATGTCATGCGAAATAGCAGAGGCATAACTTGTAGTTTACCTTACTTTAAACTCAACATTTGTTTTACAATCTTTCTGCGATATGCTCTTTGTTAATAGTGTACATTCAAAACCGCTTTGAAACGTGTTGAGAAAATATAGTATTGAGTATCATCTACTGAATGCAATGCAAATCCTGGCGTTGGGGAGGAAGAAGAAGGAAATACAATTTAAGAAAAAAATTGCAAATCTTATGCATTAGTCGTATACACTGATCGTAGGGACTAAGAGTCGCCCGTTTGGCTATATACTGCGGTAGTCTAGCCATGTACCACCAGCATATACAAGATATCTATTAAGGCTTCTAACAAAAAAAAAAAAAAATAAATAAATAAACAAATCAAAATTATTAAACCTTGGATGGTGTTCTTGTCAATAAATCAAAATTATGCAAACTTGGATGGTGTTCTTGTCAATAAATATTTGTATTAAAATGCAATAATGCTTCTTCATTTTGATCCTTTTGCTTGATACCAGATAGCTCATTTCTTCCCGATTGGTTGTGGAGGCGTCCTCTATCATAATCAAATGATGTTTCTAGTAAATCAATCACCCCAAATAATGGTTCCATACTCATGGGGGGAACTCCATAACTTGGCTGTGATAATGGTGGTGGTGGTGGTGGTAATTGGTGCTGAGTTTGACTGTACAGACTTGAATATTGTCTCTCGTTTTGTTGACAAGTCATTAAATCGTCTTGGAAAAATCCCCCCAACTCCATATTGAGCGCAAGATACTCATCGACCCAGCACCTCACTATCCACCACGCACCAAACCCTTCACCTCCAGATAAGCTTATTTCTCTTAAACATGTAGTTAGAAAGTTTGAAGTGAGTAACAAGAATAATCGCGCATTTATTTCAGGAAACCTCGCAGGTAATCCAGCAACGAAATCAGCAATTACATTCATTGGTGTCGCAGCGGTAGCAGTAGCAGCAGTAGTGGCAGCAGTAGCAGTAGCAGTAGCAGTAGCAGTAGCATGGGGCTCATTTGTGTCCTTTGTTGATGGTTTAATTAATTTACAAACTTCTTCAGTCATAATATGGATTAATGAATTTACACTTGTTTCGTTGCATGGAATCTCTCTTGATATCAATCCAACTAAATCTAACTTACACCAATCTTGAACCATTGCTGAAGTTTCATTCTCATCGTTTAAGATTCGCGACGCAGGGTGCCCCGTTTCTAAATTTCTAATTAGCCGGCTCAACAAATTGATAAAGTGTTTAGCTAATCTCAATTTCATTAATATGAACTTCTTAGGGATCTTGCTATTGGTGATAATACTGTTTGTAAGGTTTTTCATATATGTTTGTGAAATTTGCTTTAATTGATCAATGGTTTCTTGTGGAATCATAAACTGCAACTGTAACTTGCTCAACATTCTAATCATCTTCTTGTACATAAGGAGATCACATTGTTTGACCCACTCCAATACAAACTCGGCTGTATATAATTTAAACACGGGTACTGTCAAAATGCTATTGAAATTGTTAAAACACACATATAATGTCTTTAATTGCATATATCTCAAAGACTCAAAAATGGAATTGACATGCACCTTATAGAGAGAATGCAACGTATCTGCTAAATCGCGATCCACGTCATTAGGTAAATAGGGGTAAATCGACGGTAAAATAATCGGGGAATACGGATAGGATTCAGTGGCTATCAGTTCATCACTTAATAACTTGAAAAGATTAGGAATATATTTCATATGACCCACCAGCGGTAATTGATCAGATATGGACGAAGTTGTCGTTATTATAGGTGAGTTTATTGGAGTATATGATGGTGTGTACATATGCAGTGCTGACTTGGGAGAGTCGTCATATGATCCCGAAGATGAATTTGCTGATGACAGTGGTGAATCCATGACACCTCCGGGTCCAGTTACTAATTGATTAGACAGCAATTTCAGTTGCTGGTGCGGGTGCTGTTGCTGTTGCTGTTGCTGTTGTTGTTGTTGTTGTTGTTGCTGTTGCTGTTGCAACATCTCTAATTGCATATTTTGGTCACCCTTCAATTGCACGCCACAATAATGATATTTAGATTGTCCTCTCATACCCAATCTTCTTGTAGTTATATTCGGATAAAGGATCTTCACCAATTTACCAAAACTCGCAGGTGATAATGGTGACAAGTTATTATCAGCACATACTTGTACGTATCTTGCATAAATTCTATTTCTTGGTATAACTGATGTTGGAGAAATTTCACAAGAATTTAAGAGCCAAACCATACCAAAAATTTGACGTTGTGTTTCCCTGTTATTACTTGGGTCCAAAAGTGTTGGTGTATCTTGATTTCCACGAGCAGAATGTTGTTGTTGTTGTTGTTGTTGTTGCTGCTGCTGCTGGTAATGCTGTTGTTGATCGTTTTCTAGCATCTTAATTTTCTGAGCTAATTCAGATAAAGGGATATTCAATTTCGTCATGGCAAATTGTTTTAACTCATTTTCTCCGGGAACTGTTGAGCTGGAGCTAGCAGTCGAACTTGACTTACTTCTTTTATGTTTCTTAGTTGTCGCCGTGGTTGGTGTTTTCCCAGTTTGTTCTTCTTTCAAAGTTGTTTCTGGCAAAGTTTGTAATGCATATAAGGGCGCGGGAGAAGACACTGGCTGATAATTAGGTTGAGGTATAAAGCTCAGTTGTATCAGTGGGAAAAACCGCGAGTCATTTTGTTGTCTCGATAATGTAGATGCAAATGGTAGTATAGGTTCAGTATTAAGACTTTGCGGCACCACTGTTTGGTAATTGAAGGGAATTGTTTGTGCTCGCTGTTGCGGCATATGCAAATGCAGTTGGTATATACTTTGGTTTGGAAATTGCTTAAAAATGCTAGCTTGTTGTCGAAATGACAGAGGTCCTGCCTCCCCCAGTTCTGGGAGCTGTACAGGCGGTATAATGTTGAGATCTAATGCTAAATTTTCTGGTCTTGGGTGAGTCAACAGTAGATTACTTGTCAGTAGCTGTTGATGCTGAATCCCTCCAGTGGGTTGTTGATGCTGAATCCCTCCAGTGGGTTGTTGATGCTGAATCCCTCCAGTAGGTTGATGCTGAATCTCTCCAGTAGGTTGATGCTGAATCTCTCCAGTAGGTTGATGCTGAATCCCTCCAGTAGGTTGATGCTGAATCTCTCCAGTAGGTTGATGCTGAATCTCTCCAGTAGGTTGTTGATGCAGAAAAACGTTTTGAACTGGCGATGCTTGATTTCTACGCTCTGACAAAGGATAAATATGCTTCAATCTCTGATCCTGAGCAAACTGGTCTTCTGGATTCATAAAATCATGAAACTAATCAGCAAAAAAAGGTTGGCACTCAAGGCAAAATGCAAAAATAATGAATATTAAACAAGTAGAATGAATGAAAAATCAAAGTGAAAAATCAGAAAGAAGCCCTCTCAAAAAAAAAAAAAAACCAAAAAAAAACCAACCAACTTGCCAATGAAACAGATTAAAACCAGGGAGGATAAAAAGTAAATGGTAAAATGCAATTGAAAAAATGAAGGTAGGTAAGTAAAGGTATAATGGCAACTAGCAAGAAGGGCTTCTGCTAACCAAATTATAAAGGTCACTTTCTTTCTTCTCTAATTTCACATATATGGCTATATATTATTTATTTATTTATTTATTTATTTATTTATTTATTTTTCTTCTCAGATGAGTCGGTAATTTATGAGTGGCTAGTGAAATGAAGAGATTACCGTTTTCAGAATATTAATTGAAAAAAATACAAAACTGTTAACAAGAAGCAAAACTCAGTTAATTTTTGGCGATTTATCTATGTGTATAGTGGCCTATGTGTTTAATGTGGAATATAGTGAATATAGTGCCAGATCTGTTACCTCTCCCCGCCTTTTTTTTTTTTACCCCCTTTTGTTTCCCCTTATAAGGTACCAATATATATACAATGTCGATACATGCGGAAAAGGGCTTTGCTTGTAGTTGTGTGTTGACGCTACCATATGTAACGAATAAATTACATGAATTTGCATATGGGAAAAGATTATTATTAGGGCACTTTAAATTTCACTGTTCATAGTAGGTACTTTAAATTTCACTGTTAATAGTAGGTACTTTGAATTTCACTGGACGATTTCGAGTTATAATAGGTACTTTGAATTTCACTGGGTCATTTCGAGTCAAAAATGGGAAAATGAGAGTCATTGAAAGTCGAAAGATGATTTCAAATCCATAATCTAGTTTTAGAGACAAGCGTTTTTTTTTTTTTTCTTCGTTTAGTAAACCAAATGTAGATATTAATTACAAGTAGGAGGAGGAGTTAATAGATAAGGAACGCATATAAGATTAACAAAAGGGAAAAAAAAGGCTTATTAATCAACCTTACCAAACCAATTGCTCATACATTGGTTTCTTTTCCTGGTTGTCAAGTCGATATTTAAGATATGAGCATGTGACGATACAAACTGGTAACATAATTCCACATCCACAATATTGTGTATGTGTGTGTGTGTGAATGTGTATGTGTATGTGTGTGTGTGTGAATGTGTATGTGTATGTGTGTGAATGTGAATGTGTTTGTGTTTGTGTATGTGGTGAATGTGTATGTGTGCGTGTGTCAATATTCAAGTCTGCTAAAACTAAAGCCGACAATTATCCAAAGTTCTAATATTGTTGTATCATTCGCCACAATCTTAGTAAAAGAGTTGCGGGTATCAGGAAAACCAGCCAATTTATGCTACATCCGTGCGTAACCACTCGTAACTGTACCAAGGGGAGTGTATTTGAATCACCTCAAACTACTAATTTCCATGATGAAATTTGGGAGAATATCCGTCTCCAACACTATGACACTATCGTCACTATCGAGCGAAGCGAGATAGTGGAGGCACTGACTGTCAATGGCACTGGCTGTCAATGGCACTGACATCTTACTCCGACACTATCTCGCTTTGCTCGATAGTGGAGGCACTGACATTTTACTCTAACACTATCTCGCTTTGCTCGATAGTGGAGGCACTGACATTTTACTCCGACACTATCTCGCTTTGCTCGATAGTGGAGGCACTGACATTTTACTCCGACACTATCTCGCTTTGCTCGATAGTGGAGGCACTGACATTTTACTCCGACACTATCTCGCTTTGCTCGATAGTGGAGGCACTGACATTTTACTCCGACACTATCTCGCTTCGCTCGATAGTGGAGGTACTGACATTTTACTACTTGTCAAACCCGTGTGTTTACTTATCAGTGCCTTACTAAGGTCTTTTCTCTTAAATTTAGTCCTCAGAAGGAGGCTGTTCTAGCAATCCTCTATCATCCCTTACGCCTTTACCTAAAAACTTTTTGGAAATATTCATTTGTCGACTAAACAAATCTGGTTTTGGAGCTATTGCATAACTTCAACCAACTATGCATACTGAGAAATGAACTCAATTATAACTCAAGTGGCATATTTTCTCCTTTCTGATTTAAAGTAGATTATAATTTGGGCCTATGGAAAAGGATCAAGAGTAAACGAATATCTGTTCAATGAATTTGGATGTTTTAATAAATAATAGAAAAGCAAGAGGGAAAAGAAAAAAAAAAAAAAAAAAAAAAAAAAAAAAAGAAAGAGGAAAAAAAAAAAAAAAAAAAAAAAAAAAATGATACAATAATTCGGGATAACAAAGCGAAAACACTCGGGTAAACTGATTATACTCTAAAAAAGGAAACAAACTATCAAAGTCGGGATTATCACGGTTGTACTTGCCAAAGTATGGTAATTTTTGTTCCTCTAGTCTTGCGCCATATTTTAGTTGCATTTAGAGGATACAACTTTAATCTCTAAAGATGGAAAGATAAAAAACATAGATACGGAAAAACCATAGTGAAAAAAAGTATCGTGTCGTCCGGTGTCGTCCAGTGTCGTCCAGTGTCGTAGTACTTTATGTCGTATCGTGTCGCGTCAAGAGCCCTGCGTGGAATTACCAAAATCTCCATCTTAAGAAAAAAAAAATTATCAAATTGAGAGATGAGATGAGATGAACTGAGATGAGCTATAGAGAGAAAAGCACGTATATTGTATATTACCTCTAATAATGGCTATCCTTAACTCAAACCCAGAGATACTCTTACGTAAACGGAAAAATGCCGATCGTAAAAGATTAGAGAAACAAGAACAAATACGTGAGAAAATAGCAGCTAGCAAGAGGTTGAAGTTGATACAAAAAAAGAACAAGTTTATACGTGCTGAAACATTACTCAGTAACCACAAATCAAACGAGATTGAACGTAAAAGATTGAAAAATGTTTCCAAGAAATTGAATAAGTTGAATAATGAAAAGAACAACCAGTTAGGTTCGAAAAGTGAAGGTCAAGAAGAATATAGATTATTACTTTTAATCAGGATACCTAATCATACAAAGGGACTCAAAATCCCAAAAAAAGCATACCAAATCTTACAAGTTTTGAAGTTGACTGAGTCTAATACTGGTGTGTTTGTTAAAGCTAGTGAGTCAACTATACGGTTATTAGGATTAATTGCGCCCTTTGTCATTATTGGACAACCATCAATTGCATCGATACGTAAATTATTTCAAAAAAGAGCACGTATAAAAGTGCTGGAAGTAAACGAAGAAACCAATGAAACTGTGGAGAAAATTGTAAAATTGGATAACAACCAATTGGTTGAGGATAAATTTGAAGACGATGGGATGATATGTATTGAAGATTTAATACATGAGATTATATCGATGGGTGATAATTTTATCAAGATTACAAGTTGGTTGGAACCATTTAAATTAAGTCAACCTATAAACGGATGGGGTCCACAGGCCAAATTGGCTAGACTAGTTTACAATAATGATCATAAAGTCTCGATTTCGTTAGCTCAGGACTATAAACTACAAGAAGTTGAAGATATCGATAAAGTCATCGATCTGCAGAATTAGTAGTTATCTGAAGAGGCCAAGGCTTAAAAGCCGGAGTAATTAATTAGATTATGTATGTTGCCAAGTCTAATAAACTTTTGTTGTATTGTAAAAATACATTGTGTTTTCATGATAATGTAAACATTATCATGAAACCACAGATAAAACGTAATGAACGCACCTGATAGAAGAGAGCTTTATCACTAGAATGCCTGATAGTAGAGAGCTTTTATCACTGGAATGCCTGATAGTAGAGAGCTTTATCACTGGAATGCCTGATAGTAGAGAGCTTTATCACTGGAATGCCTGATAGTAGAGAGCTTTATCACTGGAATGCCTGATAGTAGAGAGCTTTATCACTGGAATGCCTGATAGTAGAGAGCTTTTATCACTATTCTTTGCTTTGTAATTCAGAAACTAACTCCTATTGTTCAACTTAATTTGTCAGTGTAGTCAGTGTGCTCCACTATCTCGCTCTGCTCGATAGTGTTAAGTCACATTTTGAACACACTCGGTAAGTGGCAACTCAATATTAGTTGGTGATCTCAAGAAAACAGGCTATAAACATGAGCACCTTCTCTTTTCCTCCTCCCCCCCCCTCCCACCTTCAGAGCGCTTAATATTCCTTTTTCCTTAATTCCGCCGTTTGTGTCAATCTAACAAACTTTCCTGACTTGGCACAAAACTTCCATATTCTGAACTACCCTTCCTTCTTTGTTCAAATTAGGTAGTGTCCCACATCCACATCCACTCACGCACAATACCACTCAACGGACCAAGTAAAAATATAAAACATACATAAAAAAAGTAAAAGAAAGATTTCTATTGTATAACTAAACGGTATTCCATTTCTTCTTAGCAATCTAAAAAGCATTGTCTTTATTCTCTTTCTTTTCAAGCTTTATTCTTTTTCCTTATCGATTTATAGGTAGCAACTATATCCGTTGTGTTAAAATAAGCAGAAGAGTTTTTTTTGTACACACCACCTCTGATTTTTTATTACCCTCTTCTCCTTATAAAAAGATATCTATCTATATATATATATATATATCATCTTGTATGATATATAGACCCTACTTGGTCATCTGTCCTAATAGTATACACATGTTTGGGCAAAACCCAAATTTGAAATTTTGAAATTTTTTATTGAAAGTTGCTTTCTCAAAACTTGCTGTACTTGAAATCTTGTCAAGGCAAAATTTCAGCAAATTTTTAGAGCTGTTCACTAAGGGTGACGGTTTTACAGCCACAACAAGGGGAGAAGGGTAGGAGGGGAGAGGGGGGGGAGGGAGAGGCGGATGTAAATTTGTAGATTGTGCTGCATGTACCTTGTCCTAATGGATTGTCTGAAACTAAACAAGTCAAGTCGTTATACATTGCATATAACCATCCAATACTTTTTATTGCGAGTAATAATTTTTTTTGGACTAAATCGGTTTGCCCCAAAAACGTGTATGTTCTTAGCCGAAAAGAATATACCCATACATTGTTCTCTCTTTCCTTGAAGATATTGGCTCAATAATATAAGAAAAACTTGAATGATTGCATCAAGTGTGGAGCTTTGCAAGACCCAATTTTGGCTTGTTGTTCTCTTTATGTAAATAACGGCTGAATATATTGGTATCATCCAATAATCAGCCACGATTTAAAAATTAGTCAACGCATTTACGTTAAGGATTGAAGAAATCAAAAAAAAGAGTGCGCAATTGGATAGGAGAAAACTACTATCGAAAATCAAGCAAATAAGGATTGTTTCTTCTTAAGAAGAATAAGAAATTTTGCTTTGTAAAAGTGGTCTCTATTTGTTTCATACAAGACGTCTAAGATAGCAAAAAAGAAACGATTGCGCTTAGATTGAACTACACCCCACTTGTCTCTCCCTCTCTTCCCCCTCCTTATCTCTCCCTCTCTTCCCCCCCTTATCTCTCCCTCTCTTCCCCCCCCTTATCTCTCCCTCTCTTCCCCATCCTTATCCTACGAAATGTCTAATTGTTACTAACATAAGATTATATCACTTGTTCGTAGTTATTGCAATTGTGAATCTAAATCAATGTATAACCATAAAAGAGAACATTATTTTGTAAATAGACACTACTAAATTGCATTTTTAGTTTTCTAAATGCTACTTTGTTTTGTTTCATCCATTCTACATTATGTCGAACAATGCTAATAAAGTTGGACACACGGGTTTGATTTTTTTTTTTATCTATTTGCACTCTTTCAATGAACCTTTCATTAAACCCTCTTAATATCCATGACAGCCAAACTTTATCTTAACTTTAATTTTATTGCTGTTAAAATGAGACATGTTTGAAGAATAATATTTCAATAAGGTGTTTGTGTAACTTTTGGTTTGTTTGTTTTTCTTTTTTTTTCTGGACTTTACTTTTTCCGTACGGAAAACTGCAAATATTTTTGTAACCGGACTTTTCAACACAACAAACACTATCGAGCAAAGCGACACTATCGAGCAAAGCGACACTATCGAGCAAAGCGAGATAGTGGAGCACACTACTTGCCACTGACTGTTGTATTTTTCTGTTTAGCACTTTTTAGAAAAATGCAACTGTCAGTGGCAGGTAGTGTCGATAATGTTAGTGGCAGGTAGTGTCAATAGTGTCAGTGACAGGTAGTGTCAATAGTGTCAGTGACAGGTAGTGTCAATAGTGTCAGTTACAGGCAGTGTCAATAGTGTCAGTGACAGGTAGTGTCAATAGTGTCAGTTACAGGTAGTGTGCTCCACTATCTCGCTTTGCTCGATAGTTTCGCTAGTGTCGATAGTGTCGATAGTGTCGATGGTGTATGTCGCACAATGTGTAGTGTATGTCGTACATAGTTTTGTGTATGTCGCATGCACTAATAAAAAAGACCCCTGAAACCCGGATAGTCGGATAGTTGTTACATTAATTATACAAAATGAAATAACCTTACTTGAAACTAAACCAAGTCAGCCCAACCCAAACCAAATTTCTTTTATGTATCATTCAATTCTGTACCAAATCCTTTAATTTTTTTGGCTTTCTTACCTTAACCTCACCTCAAATGCAAAAAAAAAAACCAAATTAGATTTTTAGGTAAGAATGTCTTACCATCTATTATCAAACAAGTCCTTTCAGCCAAAGCAAGTAATTATAATAAAAGCCATAATGCATTGAAAAGTTACAAAAAATAGTCTGACATCAACAAAGGTTTAACCTGTACAATAATCACTTTCCATCTTATTGAGCAAAAACAGTTTTTTGCTGATCTCGCTATATTGAATGATTTGTAGATTTTGTGTATTGGAATTAGTTTTCTTTTCTGGATTAACAAACAAAAACACGCATATTCTGTCCTTGAATAGCAACACGCACATTATGTTCTTGGATAGCAACACGCATTATTATATGTCCTTTGGATAATAGATACCTTGTGCTGCTATTTGATAAATTCAAATGTTTTGACGAACAACTTACTTGCATCCCCCGAATGCTTGGATCTTGGTAGGTCTTGTCTCTCTCTTTTGATAACCTGCATGCTTTTTAGTTCCAAATGTCCCAGTCCCCTTCTCTTCTTTACTCCACCTCTTCCTTCTCTTCTTCCCTCCACCTCTTCCTCCACTTCTTCGGATCTATAAAATAACAGTTGCTTAAACTAATTTCATCTAGGTACATTGACCTCGCAAAAATTAGCACAACAAACGCAAAAAACTAAATTAAAAAAAAAAAGAAGGGGAGGAGGGGGGGAGAGTTGGTGAATAGTGGTAGTGATGGTGATGGTAAATCCTTTAACGCATCCGACTTACCTCTCACAATATTTTTTTCAGCATTTCTTGCATTGTACATTCTCTCATGGAATTTGGACTTTTAAAAAATGCTTCGTCTTATTTTTCTTTTTTGGTTTCTCTGCCTTATATACATTTGTAAATCCATTCTTGCATAAGTTTTTGGTTTCCCCCATTTATGGAAAGGTGCAGTTTAGTGCTATACACCAAATGGATGGAATCCATTGATGTCCCTTTTTATATTGGAAAATTTTTTTATTATAAATAACCAGGTTGATTCTTTGCTATTGAGCCATTTTGAACTTGTAGTTATAGACAATTTTGCCTTTATCCTTTATTCCCCTTGTCCCCTATCACCTTGATAGCATTATTGAGCTTGTCCCTATTACCTTATAGCATTATTGAGCTTGTCCCTATCACCTTGATAGCATTATTGAGCTTGTCCCTATCACCTTGATAGCATTATTGAGCTTGTCCCTATCACCTTGATAGCATTATTGAGCTTGTCCCTATCACCTTGATAGCATTATTGAGCTTGTCCCTATTACCTTATAGCATTATTGAGCTTGTCCCTATCACCTTGATAGCATTATTGAGCTTGTTTTCTCTGTCTTTTCGATATTCGGTTGAATCACTCTGGAAAAGAAAGCAAAGTATGGGAGGGCTATTGGATTTGCTAAACGCAGACGAATATATCAATAGTCGTCAACGACACCTAAATCCTCAGTTACAACCAACTTATACTCCTCCTAGTCTGTCATTAAATAGTAGTTCTCCCAATTCTGATTGCTTGCATCCAACCACAGGAAACATCGAAGACTCAAATTATACAAGCAATTACTCTTCAAATGACCTGTCTTCTGATAACCAAACCTCATACTCCCAAGCAAACTCACCAATAGGCTTTCCGTCCCCCACTGTGGTATCGGCATCGGCACTTTCTGCACCACTGGCTCCAGCCTTTTCAAGCTCTTCTTATACCAGTGGAAAGCCACCTATTGCTGAAAAAACAGAAATCACCACGGCTAATGTACAGAGTCGGACCATCGTTGCAACTGCAAACACCTCTGGGGCATCGTCATCATCATCATCATCATCATCTCGCCAACCAATATCGC
The DNA here is from genome assembly GCF_023343755.2 of Lodderomyces oxycetoniae. Taxonomy (NCBI): domain Eukaryota; kingdom Fungi; phylum Ascomycota; class Pichiomycetes; order Serinales; family Debaryomycetaceae; genus Lodderomyces; species Lodderomyces oxycetoniae. Next base: position 71,419 of record NW_026055412.1, on the reverse strand, counting down.
ATTTGAGAGACCAAATACCCAAACCGAAAATCAACAAGAACATTTTGAAATCTAAGAATTTCGTCAAGTTGGCAATCAGAAGGAAGTACTCAATCAAAAGGAAATACAACGATACAAAACAATCAAAATTGCATATAAAATCATTGAAAGCCGGCATTAAGATTAAGATGACATTGTCGAACAATTTGTTCTCCTTGTACCATTGTCTCATTCCATTCACTGATGACCGCAAGGTTTATTCCTTGTTTGATGATGAATCGAGTCTATCACAGTTGCAAAATTTGATCGAGAATTGCTCAGGCGCGGAAGCTGCAAATGATAACAGCAACAGAAACTTGGTCTCCAAAGGATTGCAACTTATCGATAACAATGTTGTTGATTTGAGTGAATACCTGAACAAAATCATCAAGTCTTTCACAAAGGAAACGAATGAAGCAACACCGACATTTAATTCACTCGATACTGCAGTGAGTACACTTTTCCACACAAGGGATTTTACACTTGTGAGGATAACAAGGTCAACTACCGACGATGTTCATGGAAGCTCGATTTTGAAATTAGAAACAGCTTCGCCTGGTGATTTCAATTTAATTGATGATGAAGAAAACTCTGATGAAATGTTACATTCTTTAGGTAAACCTCACGAAGTTCCAAATAACTTGTTTTTCAAAAAGATCATAGCTAGACCAAGATATAAAAGTAATATGAAGATATATTTTCTACCTCAAACTGTGAAATATTCTTTGTATACTGATCATAGATCATTTGAAAGAGATTTATACAATGGTGTCATACAATTGGAATTTGATAACGAAAAGCTTGACGACTTGAAATTGAAAAGATCATTGAATTATGATCGAAACGTATATTGTACTTTTTGTGTTGATGAGGTTTTGAAAAGTTTCAAAAAATCAATGCTTGAAAGCGCTGAGCAGGTGGTATCGACCGATAACAATGCTGATGTCGATAACAACCCAATAGCAAAGCAACTGACGCTGTCGCTGTCGCACAAAAAGAGGATTGATAATGATAGAGTTGAGACTGATCAAGGACCCAGTTCCATCTCGCGTGATCAGATATCTTATGAGCAGCGGCAACTGAAACTCAGTAACCCGTTGCAGTCTAGATCACGCTCTTTTGATGATAGATTGGCGTTGCCAAATGCCCAGATGGACCTTATTCCCATACCTCGACCATCGGTAATTTTTAACCAAATTTCACAACCACCACAAGCTCCATTGTACCAGCCGCCAGCACCACCACCAGCACCACCTTCGACTCATTATGTATCTCCTCAAGTTCCAGCGTCTATTGCTACATCACCGCATTTCGTCCATCTACCTCCCTTGGCACTGTTGCCACAAACTCCTCGTTCATCGACAGAGAGAGAAGTTGTTTTTGGGCTTGCAAGTGGAATACATCGCCCTACTCAACTCCCACCTATTTTAAGGAATAGTCTGCAATTCGAACAACAACAACAACAGCAGCAGCAGCAGCAGCAACAACAACAGCAGCAGCAGCAACAGCAGCAACAGCCGCAGCACTTTCAGCTTCAGCATGGCATCAACCATCAATTACATCCTGGAAACCGACAGTTTCCTTCTTATCAGCAGTACTTTCAGCACCACATCCAACACATCCAACATCTCCAACACCAACACCATAATGATTATAATCATAGTTCTTACTTTGCCTAAACTAATAAACACACACACACACACACGCACAGAAAGAGAGAGAGAGAGAGATCTCGAAGTTGAGAAAACATTTGACTCTTACTTTTTGATTTTACGATTCACTTATTTATTTCTCTTTTTTTTTTAGCATTTGTATTAGTATAACTATCCTAACACATCTCATTTATTTTTTATTGTCAATCTCTTTTCACACCTTTAATGCTACATTCTCTTTCGTTATGTATTTTTGGAAAGGTTTCAATGCGTTAGCGACATCGTTTTTAACAAACTTTTCCGTTTGTTGAGGTGCTCTACCGATAAAAGTCTTTGGGTCCAAAAGCTCATCCAATTGTCCCCATATTGGTTTGAAGTAGTCATTCTTCTTAACTCTCTCGATCAAATCATTATCACCACCTTCTTGTTTGACAACAGCTGAGGCTTGATGAGATAAAACTCTGATTTCTTCATGGCATTCTTGCCTAGATCCACCTTTTTCAACCATGGCCATAATAATATTCTCGGTAGCCATGAATGGTAATTCTGCATTAATCCTACGTCCAATAACTTTTGGATAAACGACTAATCCCGAAGTAATGTTCAACATTGTTGATAACAAGATATCGCATGTTAAGAAAGCCGAAGGCAAACTTATTCTTCTGATTGCGGAATCATCTAAAGTTCTCTCGAACCATTGAACAGAAGCAGTTTGAACGGCATCGCTAAACAACCCGCCCAAATGTCTAGCAAGAGAGCAGACACGCTCGCATCTCATTGGATTACGTTTGTATGCCATTGCGCTTGATCCAATTTGTGATTTCTCAAATGGTTCTTCAATTTCTTTCAAATTGGCCAATAATCTGATATCGGTAGCAAATTTATGAGCCGTGGCGCCAAATGAGGCAAGTGGAGCCAATACATCAATATCGATTTTACGAGAATATGTTTGACCAGTACAAGGGTAAACGATATCGAACCCCAAGAGTTCAGCGACCCTCTTGTCCAATTGCTCTACTTTGTCGTGGTCACCATGGAACAATGATAAGAAAGAAGCTTGTGTACCAGTAGTTCCTTTGACACCTCTCAAACCAATATCGTTCCTTGCTCTAACCATGTTTCTCAAGTCCCACAACAACTCCTGCAACCACAAAGTAGCTCTTTTACCTACAGTAGTCAATTGTGCTGGTTGAAAGTGAGTCCATCCAAGTACCGGTAAATCCTTGTACTCCATTGCAAACTGACTCAATCTGTCGATAACATTGACTAACTTTGGTATCAAGATATCGTAAGCATCTCTTAAAAAGATCAAATCAGCATTATCGGTAACAAAACACGAAGTGGCTCCCAAATGAATAATACCAGCGGCTTTGGGACATGTCTCGCCAAATGTATGAACATGAGCCATCACATCATGACGCACTTTGCTCTCTTCAATTGCAGCGTCTTGGATCTCCTTATCGGTGATTTCCAAGTGTTTCGACATCTCATCAATCGCCTCATCACTAATAACACCAAGTCCTGCCTCTTGTTCAGCTTTAGCCAAGGTAAGCCATAATCTTCTCCATGTAGAAAACCTATTTCTTATCGAAAAAATCAGCGACATCTCCTCGGATGCATACCTCGATGACAATGGTGTTGCATATTTATCGTATTCCGACATCTCTGAAACGTAAAAAAACTAATGGGTACCTCCTTAAAGTCCTGTAAAAGCCCTTGAAAACAAACAAACTAACAAAATAAGAAAAAAGATATTCATCCATTTAGCTTTTGGAAATTTTTCACTCCCTTGTAACTCCATTGGTTTTTTTTGTTGTTGTTTTTTAGTGAGCCCATTTTACAACTAAAAGATGACGCTACGACATTACGACACTGCGACACTATCGAGAGAAGCGAGATAGTGGAGCATACTGACTAGCGACGCTACGACACTACGACACTATCGAGCGAAGCGAGATAGTGGAGCATACTGACTAGCGACGCTACGACACTACGACACTATCGAGCATACTGACTAGCGATGCTACGACACTACGACACTATCGAGCATACTGACTAGCGACGCTAACTAGTGAAAAGTAATGTCGGATGAGTAGAGTCTACAAAATCAGCCTAATATAAGAATATAACTAGTTGGAAAAAGTAGAATTACATTTCCGTGTGTAGTAGATATATATTTATCAACGCATACTATCAAGCGAAGCGAGATAGTATGCGTTGATTCTGAGCTGCGCCAACTCCGAGCATGTGCCAACTCCGAGTATGTGTTTAATCGGAGCTGTGCTAACTCCGAGTACGTGTTTACTCCAAGCTGTGTTGGTTTGGTGCTGACTCCAATCTGTGTTGATTCTGAGCTGTGCTAACTCCGAGTACGTGTTGACTCCGAGCTGTGTTGATTTTGAGTCGTGTTGATTCTGAGTCGTGTTGATTCTGAACTGTGCCAACTCGGAGTATGTGTTGGTTTGGTGCTGACTCCGAGTATGTGTTTACTCCAAGCTGTGTTGGTTTGGTGCTGACTCCAAATTGTGTTGATTCTGAATTGTTGATTCTGAGCTGTGCTGACTCTGATCTGTGTTTACTCCCAACTGTGTTTACTCCCAACTGTGTTTACTCCCAACTGTGTTTACTCCCAACTGTGTTTACTCCCAACTGTGTTTACTCCCAACTGTGTTTACTCCCAACTGTGTTTACTCCAATCTCTGTTGATTCTGAGCTGTGCTAACTCCGAGTATGTGTTGACTCCAAGTCGTGTTGGTTTGGTGTTGACTTCGAGTATGTGTTTACTCCCAACTGTGTTTACTCCCAACTGTGTTTGCTCCGAGCAGTGTTAATTCTGAGTCGTGTTGGCTTGGTGCTGACTCTGATCTGTGTTGATTTTGAGTCGTGTTGATTTTGAGTCGTGTTGATTCTGAGCTGTGCCAACTCCGAGTATGTGTTTACTCCATGCTGTGGTTACTCCGAGCTGTGCTGACTCTGATCTGTGCTGACTCTGATCCGTGTTCACTCCGAGTATGTGTTGGTCTGGTGCTGACTCTGATCTGTGCTGACTCTAATCTGTGCTGACTCTGATCTGTGCTGACTCTGATCTGTGTTGACTCTGAGCCGTGTTTACTCCGAGTATGTGTTGGTTTGGTGCTGACTCTGATCTGTGTCGATCCTGAGTCGTGTTGATTCTGAGTCATGTTTATTTTGATCTGTGTTGATCCTGAGTCGTGTTGATTCTGAGTCATGTTGATCCTGAGTCGCGTTAACTCCGAGATGTCGATTCTGAGCTGTGCCAATTCGGAGTATGTGTTGGTTTGGTGCTGACTGTGATCTGTGTTGACTCCGAGCTGTATGGACTTTTGTGAGTATATTGATTACAATGACATGGGGGTATATAAACTGTACCTCAATATGTCTAGACAGGTCTTTCTCAGCGGGTCTCCCTCGAGTTCCCTTGTCAATGGGTCTCTTTCCTTTCTTCCACCACCAGGGCATCACCTATATGAATTCCCCTACATCTAGAGGATCCACCACAGTCCAAAGATTAACCTAGCTCCTCATTTGGGGGAGGGGGGGGGTCCATATCAACCAAGTCGGATTTAAATCGTATGGACCTATATGTTTTTCCGAGGTCGTGTGAAACGCGCAAAACTTTGTTGGAACCAGTTCTTCGGCGGATACTCCTTTACTTGACACATAATCTCAAACTTAATTTATATTGAAAGATGCTGATGCTGAGCCTGAGGCTGATGCCAAAGCTGAGGCTGAGGCTGAGGCTGAGGCTGGTCACCGAAAACGGAGATTCGCCAGACTTGAAACAACCAAGAGATGTACTGTCTAATCTTCACGAGGAAACTAGCTCATCTTTAGACCAACCACCTACAAAAAGGAAAAGACAAGCCAAGAGTAGTAAATCAAACGATAATGTCAGTGTAACAAGGCGATTAGCACAAGCATCTCGTACTCTCAGGGCCTGTGATCTTTGTCGAAAACAAAAAACAAGATGCTTTCGATCTCCAGAAAATCCAAATGCGTGTCTACGCTGCCAATTTGTCCACAAGACCTGTTCCTTTGAAGTTGAAGCTGAAGTTGACGCTGAGAATGGGGAAATTGGCACTAATGTGAATAGTAGCACCAGCTCTCAGAAAAACAGGGAACATAAATTGGACTTGATATTGAGTGGAGTTTATAAACTCATTAGAATTGCCGAGAAAACCAACTTGGAAACCGTTGATACAGATGTGCACAATAGTGATACGCAGCTATTATTAGACGTTGCTAGTTCCATGCAGAGTGAAGGAGGCAGTGGTGGTGGTGAAGAGGAGGAGACAATTGTCAGCATTGATGACATAGATTCAAGTGCACCTAATTTCCAATCTGGTTCAACGACATCAATAACTTCACCATTTTCAATTCTTAAATACGCAACTTTGACTAAACCTGCTAGTTATCAACCTACTCCAATTATGAAATTATTCACGTTGTCGTCTCAACAACAATCTCAAGATAATCTAGTAGACTTGGGTATTTTAACAGAGCATGAAGCTATTGCATTAATGGATGATTTTAGGAGAAACTATGGTCGTTGGGTATCGTTCCCCATTAACTTGTCCACGCAAATACTCGTTTTGGATCTAAAGCAAAGGTCACCGCTATTGCTTGCTACTTGCTGCTGCCTCACTTTAAGGTACATTTCCCTTAACGATGAAGCAGCAGTTTGGAAATTTCACCAACTAAGTAAAATTTTGATCCGCCATTTGAATCAATCCTTATCAATGATTACTTGCTTTCTGAGTAGTGAATATGGCTTTGTTGAATTCTTACAAAGTTTAGTTGTGCTTAGTATTTATTCGACTTCCCTATCTGCCTTAGTGGCAAGCATCGCCAAAATCAAACATGATTCTGAACTCATGGAATTTAATTTAGATCCTTGGCAAATATCTAGTGTTGGTATTACTGCGTTTCTAACCAAGTCAACATTTCAGTTATTCCGTACAAGTGACGGAGCGAATGAGCAAACCAGGCAAAATAATGGTTCGTATGGCACCTTGACATTACTTCGAATCTACAATCATTTATGTCTAGTACACATTATCAATTCTGTATTTTCTGGGCGAATGGCAGTGGTAGATGATTCAAGGGTTAAGTATTGTAGCTCTGTATTGAGTTTATTTGATGCTACAAATTTCGATGGTAGAATGGTGGCAGAGATTTATATCTTATATTCAACTTATAGATACACCCAACTAGGCAATAATAATAGTGCATCAAGACCTTCTTCCCTTATAGAATCCGATTTTAACGATGTTTTAAAAGAGTTTCACCAGTGGCACCAAAATTGGGCGTACTTACTCCAGCAGCCAGCTTTGCAGTTTGTTGAGCTTACTTATAATTTTTGCTTAGTGTTGGTAAACTACGTACGTTTGTTTCAAAAAGTAATGATACCACATGAAGCACAAAAACAACTTGATCTTGATCCACAGTTAATGACCAATACCTTAATCCAAAGTAGTGCTCAAGAACTAACCAAAATGTGTGAATGTGCCGAAAATGTGGCTAATCACATGAATGCAATCATCAATGATCTGTACCTTGCTTACTTGTCTGATCAAGTACATTTTTGTTGCTATTTTAGTGGTATTTTTTTGATCAATATAGTCAAAGTCATGGATAAGAAGGAGGCTTTAGAAATGAAAAGAAGAAAACACAAGGCAGTAAACACCGTTAAGAATCTCATACGGCAGTTTAATAAAATAAGCATAAACAATGGAGAGGACATATTTTCAAAATACGCAGCGGGTCTACGTGAGTGTCTCATGGAAATATAGGTTTTACAACAAGTTATTCCAATTTATTTCACTTATTTGTTATCTATTTATTTATTTATTTATTTGAGATGCCCTTTGTAGTTTCCTTCCATATAGTCAATATGTACAAAAGCTCTTTCGACCATTGGCAAACTTTCAATGCTATACTGCAATGCCTCAGCGATATCATGACAATCTTTAAAACTAAGATTGAACTTATCATTAGCAAAAACTACATCGATTTCCACATTCAAGTTGTCCCCCACATGATACACTTTTAAAGCAGTTATTTGTTTGATTGGTTCGGCGAATCTAAGTGCCATATAAAGTATGATCTTGTAATCCAAAGGGTTGGCTACTGCGCCAGTCAAGTTGTTTATATGTTCAAAAGCGGTCTTTCCCCAGTTGACTACAATGTATGCTGATAATAGCAACCCGCCCAAGGGATCAAACCACCATATATTGCAAACGTGACCAAGCCACGGCATTGACAATGAGACTGTATTAAAAACAACGTCAGACATTGCATCCTGTGCCAATGCTTGCACGGAGGACGATTGACTTTTGGAACACCAAACCCAACATGCAAATTTAGAAACTATTGTAACGACCATGATTGCAATTGCATCGAGTCCGATTGTTGCTGGAACTTTTTGCTCCAAAGTACTGAAAACTAATCTCTTGAACGATTCTTGGCCAACTTGAAAAAAAGAAATGATTATGATTATTGAAAATATGAGAACGCCAAGTGGCTCTAGCCTTGATCTTCCAATTGGATATGAATGTTCTACCCTCCAGTCATTTTGACCAGCAAGCCTATGGACGATATAAATGATGAATGTTGACAAAAAGTCCAAGATAGAGTCAACCAACGATGCAGCAACCGATAAAGAACTGGTCAATAATGCTACTATAATTTTTCCAATCAACAAAATAATGTTGACGAGAAAATTCACCAAGATTGCTTTCAAAACTTGCAAACTATCCTCCTCCTGGTTAAAGCCTAAGAATTTTCCTCCGTCATTGTCTACGTTCCCAGGTACATCATAAAATCTTGAAAACTTTGATGCGGGTATATCACCGCCGATAGTCCGTTCCAAGTCCTGAGAAGTAGTAGAACGGTGCTCTGATTGCAACGTCTTGTTATTTGGACTTTCTTCATTTTGAAAATTTTTATAACCAGTTTTGGATTCAGTGCTGGTACGTTCACCTTCAGCACTATTTGGCTTGATGGTTTCGTCAATCTCCTCAATATTGTCCAAGGCGATTCTGCCGTTAGAGCTGTCATTGCCATAGTTACTTAGCATGTTATAATGAATCTTGCCAGCGTCTAGAAAATTATCAATCTCTTGAAATTTCGTAATCAAATAATTTTGCTCCTTATAGTATTTGCGAACCTTTCGGTTCTTGATTTTCTTAACATTGTCCTTGTAAAAAGCATACCAGTTGCAAAGAGGTTTGATACTTCCAATCAACTTTGACGGTCTGAGGTTATTAACGATATCAATAATACTCAATCGCCTAGGTTCGGCGGCAGAGCCGAATTCATTACCAAGAGAAGCCGAGCTTCCATCTTGTATGTGGAAAAGCGGCAGGCTTAATTGTGGTGAGCTTTTGTTGGCTGCTACATAAGCATCAAAAGGTGAATTTGGATTAGTTACCGAATGATGGCTGGATAACAACCTTTGAAAGAATGGCATCTCTGGGTTCATTTTCGAATAATCATTGACAGAAAAGGAGTATCGGCGTATGGGACACCCGAGTTCTTCAAAGTCTGTGAAGTCGGAGTAGCCTAAATTGCTCAAAGCGTTTCCCAGGGGACGTCGGCGTGCAATAAATGAGCTTGAAGGTCGAAATGGGGCAATACCAGCTCCAGCTCCAGCTGCAGAGTTTGTCGATGCAAGTGATGAAGACGAGTATTCAGAATGACGTAGTGGACTTGGTGAGCAATGCTTATTCTTTGAAGGTGGTGCATATTTCTTCCTTTCCAGCGATGATGATGATGATGATGATGACTCGTCGTGATTGGCAAGGAACAGCAGTGTCTCATCCTCTTTTTTAATTGTTGTAACCATCCTCTCACTCTGAACCTTAACAACAAGTGCAATTGTCCTTATCTATAAGCTTTTGTGTGGTATGCTATATGGTGCAATTGCTAAATAGTGTTTTAGTTATGTAGAATGAAATTTCCAATTAAAAAGAAAAAGTAAAAGCTCCAAGGTTAAATCTTGAGATCTTTTCTTTGAAATGAACAGGTATCGGATAATGTGTCACTAGTAGGTATGGACTTTCACCCCGATTGTGTCTCATTGTCAGCCTTTCTTGATGAACAGTCAATCTATTGTACAATTTTTATCATTTAAACTCATCTTAGCGCATATTCAATTTAGTTTTCTTTGTAATTCAATGCATTGTTAAGCAAGTCTAAAAAAGGGACTTGTGGCTAACACTATCGACACTATCGAGTAGAGCGAGATAGTGGAGCACACTAGTTACCACTGACAATCGACACTATAGAGCAGAGCGAGATAGTGGAGCACACTATGGGTGTTAATGAGTAGTGAAACACCTCAAGTGTGTCAATGACAGTCAGTGCTCGAGTAAGTCAATGACAGTCAGTGCTCGAGTAAGTCAATGACAGTCAGTGCTCGAGTAAGTCAATGATAGTCAGTGCTCGAGTAAGTCAATGATAGTCAGTGCTCGAGTAAGTCAATGACAGTCAGTGCTCGTCAGTGCTCGAGTAAGTCGATGACAGTCAGTGCTCCACCATCTCGCTTTCCTCCATAGTGTCAAGTAATGGCAATTGAGACAATTACATGTAAACAATTTGACATCATTGTCAAAATGGTAGAACGGTATCTACATTTGATCAAATCGTGGTGGAACAAGACCCAGAGATGTAACTGTAGGAGTTGCGCCGCAATCAGATATAGGTTGTACTTTCCTAAAACGTAGGTTGCACTTGCCTCTAACGAAGGAGTTGCACCAACCTCGAACGTAGAGATTACTATTTATTCTACTTACAAACTGGTTTTAGCTTTCTTTCTGAAAGATGCCATTGATCGACACTATCGAGCGGAGCGAGATAGTTGAGCACACTGAATACACCGACACTATTGACACTACACTATCGAGTGAAGCGAGTAAATATTGGCTCTCGTAGTTGTAACAAGGTGCAAAGTGGAGCACTATCAAGCGACACTATAGACACTATCGAGCAAAGCGAGATAGTGGAGCACACTGCTTGATAGTGGCACCTCCAAAAGTGAAACACCTCCTGAATTAAAAACTTACCCGGCTATTGGAAATGGAAATTTTTTTCAAACTTTTCTTCTCATTGAAAAAAAAAAAAACTTTCACATTTATACCCATTACTTCTCTTTCTTTCTAGTTACAGTACTATACTATGGCTTAATTGATCAAGTCACAATGATATAAAGTCAAATTATATTTTGACTTTATCATTTTGATTTAATTGGTATGTTAATTCATTTCCGAGCACGTATGCTTTGACCCTTCCTGCTTCCCTGCTTCATCAAAAAAGCACTCTTCCGTCTCACCAACATGATTAAATTCAATGATATAACTTTTTTTGAACTGAGGATGTACATGCAGGACATATCGTTAAGGAATTCTTCGTTTATGATTGTGTTTCAGAAGAAGAGGTGGTTTTTATTGATGAGGTGGTTGCCCAAGTAATATACTAACGATTTTGCCAGTATGTAATACACGTTGGAGAAGTTGCATTTGCTTCTATCGTTTTCTTTTCTCTCTTGCAAAATGATGAATATGTTCCTACATTTTTCTGTCCGGTGAATATTCGTGATCCAATGGATATCAATACATGCATCACCATCTGATTTTTGTTGCATTTAGAGAGGAACACAATTTCTATATTGACAGGCTGGTTTACTAACGGTTTAGAAAGGTATGTTCAAAACCAATATCCCTTAATTTCATTATGATGAAAAAAAATATATTATCAGTTCTGCTTCTGAACCAAAAACAAGCTGAAGATACTCAATTTACCAAGCTCATTAACTTTCCTGATATAATGAAAATAAGGACAATAGAGGAAAATGTCTCTTTTTTTAAAAAAAAAAACAACTGAATAACTAACTAACATTATTTAAAGGATTTATCTTTTTAGTTTAGCATAAGTAAATTTTTGTTTAATAAATTTTATACATTGAATATAACTACTTTTCCATCTATTCCAGATGTAGATACTTGGCCATTGGCAAAGTTCTTGATACTGACGATTGTATTTTGATGAATGGTGCTCAATGCCTTTGCAGCTTTGCCAGTAGAACTTCCCATGCTTGGCTTGTTGACTCTACCTTTCAAATCCATTTGCTTGAACATGTTCAAAGCTTGGTGAGAAGTAATTTCCTGGTCATCGTCATCATTATCATCATTGTTGTTGTTATTACGATTTCTTGGTGTCTCTTTAGTTAAATCTTTCTGCTCTTCGATTTGGTATGCTTCTTGCCAGTTTGACTCATCACCCTTGAACACAACTAGATTACAGTTGAACCCTCCAACCACAATCGAGTTATCCGAGGCCCAAACAACCGATTCAAAGGGCAAATAGTTGGTTCTAACGTTCAAAATGGATCTGGGAGCTAAACCTTCGCCTTGAGGGTATACAACGCCGATTGAAGAGTCATGTGCTACCCATGCTAACGCATCGCCATTGGGACTAAATTTGACACCATGAATCCAAGCTAATGTTTCGTTAGTGAAATCACCACATAATGTTTGGAAAGGCAACTTTGTGCCCCATACACTTGGCTCGGGCTTATTGTCGATTCCCTTAATGTATCCACTGAACACTCTCACGTGTCCGTCAGTAGATCCACTAGCCAATAAAACCCCATTAGGGTGCCAGTCCAAAGTGGTGATTGTTGACTTGATGGGCTTTTTCAAATGTTTAGAAATCCACCAATCATTCTCAGCCTCGTAGTAACAAACGGCAATGATTCTGTCACTAGACCCAACTGCAAACTTTTGCCCATCGGGCGACCATCTACACACGGTGGCTGCTCTATTGATACGCAAAAGAACCAATGTCGGTTTAAATTCTCCATCACGAAATTCCCAAACAAGCGCATTTCTGTCCTGAGAACAAGTCAATACTCTCGACCCATCAGGAGAGATATCAACTGACGTCACCGTTTTGTCGTGATCTCTTAAATTCGCAACCAATTTGGGCTTGTCGCTAAGCCTAGCTGGATTAATCTTATAAATCTCAACCTCATTCTCTTTGGTCACCGCCAAGATCGTTCTATCCGGTGAGAAAACATGATCTTTGATGGGCAAATGACCCAATTGATAAATCGCTGATGCTTTAGTCATATATTACGAGCTTAGCAAGAAGTATTGGTAGTCAGGAGTTATCTCTCTACTGAACTTATGGTTCCTTGTAAAAGCCTATTAAACAAATTTTCAACTTTTCTGGTAAATATATTTTGTCGCGGCGGCAAGAATCGGATAAAGAGAAAAGAGAGAGAGGGAGAGGGAGAAGGAGAAGGAGAAGAAGATAGAGAGAAGGAGAAGGAGATAGAGAGAAGGAGAAGGAGATAGAGAGAAGGAGAAGGAGAGGGAGAAGGAGAAGGGGAAGGGGAGAGAGAGAGAGAGAGAGAGAGAGAGAGAGAGAGAGAGAGAGAGAGAGAGAGAGACTGAAAAAGTACCAAATTTCAATAACATTCAAACTAACTTGATACAACACTAAGTGTTTCTCCACTATTCTCGCTCTGCTCAATAGTGTCGATAGTGTCGCGATGGATATAACTTTTTTAAATAAGGAAAAACCGTTGCTGAGGTATGAGTGAGCAAATAAATATATTAGTCTTCGTGTAGTCTCTTGTGTAATATTACCCCAGTTTGTCCATTTCGTGCTCTTCATTCTGTTTTGCTTTCACAAATTCTCTTGTTTTAATCCAGTAATGTTGTATTTTTGGATTCTTTATCTTCATAACTTCGCCGTCCAATCTATCAACAATTGTTGCGAACAAATTACCCGTTTCTGGATTATACAAGATTCTCAACCAGTAAAAAATCAAAAATAAGGACAATTGGTACCCACTTGCATTTCGGAAAAACAATGTTCTCAATATCAAGTATGCTATCAAAACCAATTCATCGTATGCAATTATCGATGATAAGAGTGAAGCTTTTTTTTCAATTATTTCAATCTTTTTAAGCTTACCAATTTGCAACAAGCTTATTGCAAAGTATGGGATAACCTTGAAAACCGATTTGAATGTAAAACACCAAACAACAGCTAAAATGATGTACTGGAAGTTTTGATGGCTTAGCAAAGTTGCAATTGGGGGCAAAAAGTGTAAACCAAACTTGTGGCTAAAAGTAGCAGTCAATGCTATAATTGAGCCAATTAACGTCAATCGATATGCTATGGAGTTGATGTAGAAAACATTAGGCAACCAAAACACCTGAAATATAAATGTTATGGTACCAAAAACCAAGTTCAATGTATGACCAAGCAACCAAGCTCTATACTTGATAGCATGTCTATTAGGTGGTGCTCGAATCAATTTTTTTTTCATCCTATGTATACCTTCATTAGGTGTTTTATTCGTTGGCTTCGTCTTTGACAGAGATCCAGAGCTCTGGACCAACCCCGAACCCGGACCTGCCATTTCCTTGGAATCAACTTTTCCATCTTGCTGTGTTTCTACCATCGTAGACATTGCCAATTTCCAATTTCCAAATATCCAACTTGAACAAAATTACTTTATACCATATAGCAATTGTAAAGCGGAATTAAAATCAAAGATGGAATTTCGGTGATAAAAGGTTTTGTTTTTTATATGCAGTACTTCATCGGAATTTTTCAAAACTCGTTTAAGGAAAAATGCTTTAGGGTCAATTGATGTGGTGTTGGTGTGTAGTGTCTAGTGTCTAGTGTCTAGTGTCTAGTGTATAGTGTAGTGTATAGTGTGTGGTGTGTGTATAGTATACATTCATGAGCCATGTCAACAGACTCTAATTTGGAGAATTCTTTATTGGTAGACTACACGCGAGTGCCACAACTTACAGATTTGGAGTCTTCTGTGCTAACCGAGTATCAAAATATCAACACAAATCTTGTCAAGGTAAACCAGCTACTAAAATCATTCACCAACAAAAATGACGCAAATAATCATAGCATACGACTAATAAGGAACCTAAGGGAGTTGGAAACCAAGATACCGCTTATTTATACCTTTTTCAAAGGTGCTGTGTACAGTTTGTATGCCGAGGAGGATGAAGGTATTGTTGATGACGAATTGAAATCAGGTGGTGATGATGGTGATAATGAAGAAGGGAATGAACGGGAAAATGAAAATGACTCTGATGATATTGATGAGAAAGGTACGCACGAACTACTGAGTATTTCAGATGCAGAAGGGTTGGAACCAGAATAGGTGTATGGTAGAGGAGGAGTAGTGGAACCAGAATAGTATGGTAGAGGAGGAGTAGTGGAACCAGAATAGTATGGTCGAGGAGGAGTAGTGGAACCAGAATAGGTGTATGGTAGAGGAGGATTTTTGCTACACAATTCTATATACAGTGTCTCCATAATAAAGATCGATTTTCAAGACCTTAACCCCGCGGTTAATCAATAGATGATCAAAATCTATTGTGCCAACGTACTTTATCGTAGCCGTCTTTTCTCCTGACTTGTCACTTACCTTAGCTTCCCCCAGGAAATTCACTAAATAATCTCGGTTTTTGTTTATTTCAAAATCATTCGTGCCTCTTTTAACTTTGTGCACCTTGCCACTGGATTTTTCGTGTGTTTTTACGTTTGCGTTTGAGCTCTCAAGTTCATTCAAACCTATTCTTAGCGATGTAATTGAGTTTGCCGCTATTGAACTTATATTCAAGCACTTGACAGCCCATTTGAAGTTGACACTATTCTGGGGCTTGTTTGATCCTTGTTTTACATTTTGAGTGAATTCAAACTGCATGCCAGAAACACTGGGGTGTTTCACTTCCACCCATGTTTTGAAACAGTTGTCGCTGCCATTGTCGTTACTGTTTGCACTATCGACATTCAATGGGAGTCCAAATATTTCACGAACTTTCTTAACTGACGAAACTCTTTCTAAGAGGGCATAATTGACATGGTTTTCTCTGAAATCTCGCAAAAAGTCTTCAATATCGCCCTTCTTCAAATCCATGGGATCCTTACGACACAATTGGCCCATTTCGGTTAATAAATACTCATAGTATTGAGGATCAAGAAACTTTATTCCCTCGGGGAAACTGTACGACTTCCTGTACCATATATTTAAGTTAAACCAGAGCGGTACAAATATAGAACGTTCACGCTCACGTTGGTTTACCCCGGTTGACCCCATTTCATTCTCATCTCTCTGGAATTTAACGTATTGCACTATAATATATACTAGCATGCTCAAGGAAGACGAAGTTGCAATTAAAACCAAAATAGTCCGTAACGGTAGTCTTCTTGATTCCTTTATATAAGGACTATTTGTATTGACAGAGGAGAAGGTTTTGGCTTTGTCCAGTTGAATGGCATTTATTATTAATTGGTCATACTTGTTCTTTTCAATTTCCTTGTTGGAATCTCTCGAGGGGTGGTTGTTTGTGTAGTGTAGTCGATTTGTTCCTAGCACCGTTGGCAAAGTGGGAACACGGCACACTTTTCTACAAGGTCCTATCCTGTAAAGTCGACTCATGTTTGCAAAGTAACCGCCTCATTCAATATATGCCTTTACTTTTTATAGAAAATACAAAGATAAAACTATTTTCGCTATAAAATTATACAAAAAATGATGCGAATCTATCAATGGGGGGAGGCTCAATCAATGGGGAAAAAGAGTCTATCAATGGGCGGGAGAGAGTCTATCAATGGGGGGAGAGAGTCTATCAATGGGGGGAGAGAGCCTATCAATGGGAGAGGGTCGATCAATGAGAGGGCCTATCAATGAGAGGGCCTATCAATGGGAGAGGGCCTATCAATGGGAGAGAGTCTATCAATGAGTTTTATTTAGACCTTGGAAACTTTCATTCTTACTCTTCAAAGCTCGCCCAGTCTATCTTTTTTTTATCTAAACGTTCTAACATCTCTAGTAATTCTCTCTTTTTCCGTTCTTCTTCATCATGTGTTTTGTTGGCTATATTAATTGTTTTTTCAGTCTTTTCAGTTTTTTCAGTCTTTCGATTTTGTTTCCTTTTTTGTTTTGTAGCAAGTTGAATTCTGTCAGCTAAGGCTTTAGCGGCTTGAGTTGGTGGTCCTCGCTCATCTGCCTGTGGCTCATCTGCCTGCGACTCATCTGCTCGCCGCTTATCTACTCCTTCCTCTGCTGCCCCCTCTCCTCTCTTGTCCTTTACATTTTTCTTTTTACCTTTTCCATTTTTCAACCTCGTGTATTTTGAATCTGGAGACAAATGCAAATTAGAATGAAATCCATTTTTTTGACAATTAACCCCATTATGTCGATATTCAGACTCTTTTGCATTTGCTGAGGAGCTTGAATCGCTAATGTCTTTCCATTTGCTCTCCAAATGACCTTGTCTATCCTTATCCATTGCACCGACACCTTTCTCTCCTTTGAATTTGCTTAAACGTTCATTTCCACCTTTCTCTCCCTTGTATTTGCTAAACACTTCATTTCCACCTCCATTCTTGTCTATCCTATTGGCATTTCCACCTCCATTCTTGTCTATTCTATTGGCATTTCCACCTCCATTCTTGTCTATCCTATTGGCATCTTCCCCCCTCAGCTCATCGGCATCGGCCCATTTCGAAACCAACCCCATCAAATGCTACTTAGAGAAGAATAGAAAAGCAAAATCCAGAGCAAAATCCAGAGCAAGATCCAGAGCAAAATCTAGAGCAAATCCAGTAAAAAAAAAAATTAAATCATCTCTTCTCTCTTGAAAAACGAGATACGGGGGTTACACTTTGGGGGGTTAGAATCTGGGGAGAAACGGGTGATGGACTCCCACTTCCAGAACTTCTCTGACGGAGGGGAAAAAAGAAAGAAAAAAAAAAACCCCCCCAACTAGTTACTCATTTGCAAAGCAACAAAAGCCACTGATTAGTTCCTCCCTTATCGCATTGACATATAAGCCCAATGCTTCAAGAGAAGCTAAACATGAAATTGAAGCATTTCCCTATTTTTAAATTCTACATTTTACATTTTACATCGTAACAAAAGGACTAACAATTTCCGGGGATTCCTTTAAAGAAGAAAAAAGAATTCAAGCTTAATAATTTTTTCACTAAATTTGCTTTCCTTATAATAATTTTCTTGTATAGTAATGATAGTTAGTTATAGTTAGGCAATATATATATATATAGAGAGAGAAGGAATTTTTCAGTTATCGATTTAATTAATATACATTGAATTTTATACCAACACATAGGTTTTTGGGTTATTAAGAAGCAATTGGACTCTATAAAATGGCACCTACCACTTCGTTTAAATTGGCTACGGAATTACCAGCTTGGAAAGACTTGGAATCTCTCTATAATAAGGAAGGTAAGAATTTTAACCTTGTACAAGCATTCCAAAATGACCCAAAAAGATTTGATGAATTTTCAAAAATATTCACCAACTTTGACGGGTCAAAGATTCTTTATGATTTCTCCAAGAACTTGGTCAATAAGGATATCTTTGACAAGTTAATTGACTTGGCTAAACAAGCAAATGTTGAAAAATTGAGAGACGAAATGTTTGCCGGTGACCATATCAATACTACGGAAGATAGAGCTGTTTACCACGTGGCATTGAGAAACCGTGCTTTGAGAAAAATGCCTGTGGATGGAAAAGACACTTGTAAGGAAGTTGACGATGTCTTGCAACACATGAAGGAATTCTCTAATCAGGTGAGAGACGGTTCATGGAAAGGTTTTTCTGGCAAGGCAATCACCGATGTGGTTAATATCGGTATCGGCGGCTCCGATTTGGGTCCAGTAATGGTCACAGAGGCATTGAAAGCATACCACAAACCAGGTTTGAATGTACACTTTGTTTCAAACATTGACGGAACACACATTGCCGAAGTCTTGAGAGCGCTTAATGTAGAAACAACATTGTTCTTGATTGCTTCCAAAACCTTCACAACTGCAGAGACTATCACAAATGCCAACACGGCTAAAAATTGGTTTTTAAAACACTCAAATAACAATACCGATGCCATTGCCAAACATTTCGTTGCTTTGTCAACCAATGAGAAAGAAGTTGTTAATTTCGGTATCGATGCAAAGAATATGTTTGGATTTGAGAGTTGGGTTGGAGGACGTTACTCGGTTTGGTCTGCAATCGGTTTGTCAGTTGCAATCTACATTGGATTTGACAATTTTGAGAAATTTTTAAAAGGTGCAGAAGCTGTTGACCAACATTTCTTAACTACTCCATTGGAGAACAATATCCCGGTTATTGGTGGTTTGCTCTCTGTTTGGTACAACAATTTCTTTGACGCACAAACCCACTTGATTGCCCCATTTGATCAATATTTGCATAGATTCCCAGCATACTTGCAACAATTGTTTATGGAATCTAATGGTAAATCAGTCACAAGAGCCAATGTTTTCACAAATTACCAAACCGGTGCTGTTATCTTTGGTGAGCCAGCTACAAATGCTCAACACTCCTTCTTCCAATTACTTCACCAGGGAACAAAAGTCATTCCAGCTGATTTCATTTTAGCTGCTCAATCGCAAAATCCAATTGAGAACAACAAACACCAAAAAATGTTGGCTTCCAACTTTTTTGCTCAATCCGAAGCATTAATGGTTGGTAAAAACGAAGAGAAAGTTAAGGCTGAAGGTGCCACTGGAGGATTGGTTCCTCACAAGATCTTCAGCGGTAACAGACCAACAACATCAATCTTGGCACAGAAGATTACTCCTGCTACTTTGGGTGCTTTGATTGCATACTATGAGCATGTCACTTTCACCGAAGGAGCTGTTTGGAACATCAACTCATTCGACCAGTGGGGTGTTGAGTTGGGTAAAGTTTTAGCCAAGGCTATTGGTAAACAATTGGACGACAAAAAACCAGTTGAAGACCACGATCCTTCTACTAATAGTTTAATCAATACATTTAAGGAATGGGAAGAGTGACTAACCATGAAACTATAAAAAATAAAAAAGACCAAAAAACAGAAAAAGAATTATGAGTAGTAGGTCTCGCGCACTGGTTAATGGAAGGATCTTACAAGAAGGAGCAAGAAGAGCAAAAAAACACCGCTTTTTATTGATCTTTCTTCAATGAGCTGTTTGTAGAAACTACTGATGTAGAATTATAGCGTATGTAACCGAAAAACAGATTTTATGAAGAAAAGAAGAAGAAGAAGAAGAAGAAGAAGAAGATTCTTGTTGGTTTGATGGAACTTTTTCGGACCTTTTATTTTTTTCTTTATTTTTTTTTTTTTTTTGGCAAAGCGTAGAGATGCTATTGCCTTTTGAAGACAATACAACACTTGTGAGTTCACATTTGTCTTATTGACACTATTTGGAGTACTGCTCTGCTCTTCCTTACTTATCTCGACATCGCCTAATGTCAGTCTCAGAGCAGATTCCGCACGAGGATCTTGAAAACCCGCTACGTATAGTTCTTGTATTGGACATTCCCAATTCGAAAGAGTCAGAAATGGAAGAGCGTTTACTTGATGATCTTCAAACTTTTGACTCTGTTAATGAGTTTTTTGATGCTTTTGATGAGAAAGTGGCTATTCCCAATGAAGGACATATAAAGTATGAAGTGGGTAGTGATGGACTAGTCGTTATTATCGTTGACGGAAATGAGTTGAAAGACCGTGTCTTGGAGTTTATCGATGAATATGAGCAAGAGATGGGGAACAGTAACCATGATAAGGAGGAGGAGGAGGAGGAGGAGGAGAAGGAGGAGGATAGCTCTGGAAAGAAGAAACAAAAAAAATAAATGACATGAATGCATCTTGAAAAATACAGCGAGAAGTGCATGCCTTTCCAGTATAGTTTTGCAAGCGACACTATCGAGCAGAGCGAGATAGTGGAGCACACTAGCTGCCACCGACAATCAACTTTCCCGTGTGTTGTTGCTCCATTAACGAGCAGAGCGAGATAGTGGAGCATTACTTACCAGCAACACTGACTAGCGCATTAAGCTAGTCGACACTATTGAGCAGAGCGAGATAGTGGAGCAGTACCTACCAGCAACACTGACTAGCGCATTAAGCTAGTCGACACTATTAAGCAGAGCGAGATAGTGGAGCAGTACCTACCAGCAACACTGACTAGCGCATTAAGCTAGTCGACACTATTAAGCAGAGCGAGATAGTGGAGCAGTACCTACCAGCAACACTGACTAGCGCATTAAGCTAGTCGACACTATTAAGCAGAGCGAGATAGTGGAGCAGTACCTACCAGCAACACTGACTAGCGCATTAAGCTAGTCGACACTATTAAGCAGAGCGAGATAGTGGAGCAGTACCTACCAGCAACACTGACTAGCGCATTAAGCTAGTCGACACTATTAAGCAGAGCGAGATAGTGGAGATTTGTTTTTGGCGCTATATATTATATACCTCCTAAAGCTAGTGTGCTCCATTATCGAACAGGGCCATAAGCTACTCTAGTAGCTTATGGCTCTGCTAGTGGATAAAAAGAGAGGTGGAATCCAAACTGGGTAGTTAATACGGTTATATAGTCATTAAAACAATCTAGTATTTAATAAGCAATAGAACAATCTAGTATTTAATAAGCAATAGAAACCTTTTACTAATGATTGAGACATTAATATCAAATCTGGTCCCACACACGGGTTTGCTTGCTCCACTATCTCGCTCTGCTCGATAGTGTCGGTGGCAGATAGTGTAGCTTGAACAGTGTATGCCTTTTCAGTGTAGTTTTGCAAAATGAAGCCAAACTTTTATAGACCAGACTACATTATATGCACCTAAACTACAGTAATCCCTCTTATTACATCGTTACTGGTTATACAATTGCCTCTTGTAAAGCTATACAGAAAAGGCTTCATCTGTAAAGACCTACTTGATCTTGATAGATAGATATGTGTCACGTGATCGTAAGTCTCTAGTTATTTTTTATTTTTCCGGCACTGGTGGACCTTGAACGACGTAGAAGAGACAAGACAAGTAGACGGATATACAAGTATACGGCACACGATAGACGGAACAATGGCGTCGAGAGATTGGAGGTCCATAGATATAGATGCGTTAGAAACAGATGCACACCTTACAGAAGAAGATCTTAAGCCCGACTTACCTGTAACTCTGCAATCGGACATTTCAGCAGTAGCGCAAAAAGTTCGTACACAATTATCATCGGGGGAATTTCAACAAGCGCTTGAATTGGCCTTGGACAATGCTCCATATGTCTCCGATACACCACAGACCAAAGAAATACATTTGAAAACCGTTTTTGAAATTTTGTGCTCGATAAGGAATAATAACAATTTGTCTGATTTACCCAAATTTGTCAAGAATTTGAACCAGGAACAACAAGATACTTTGGTCAAGTATTTGTACAAGAACATGTCTACTGCTTATGGTCAGAAACAAGGTGGTTTACTATTGAATTGGTTTGAAAAGACAATTGAAGTTACCGGTGTTGGGTCAATTGCTAGATTTTTGACAGATAGGAGAACTGTATAGCTAACTGAGCCGAAAGGCAATTCTCAAGTAGTACTATATATAAGGCAGAGCGTTTGTAGGAAAAGAGCCATCTTATTAAAATTATATATATTGTATAGTTTATAGTCAATTGTTGCACCTTGCTATTAATTTCTAAGCTGACCTCAAGGGTGTTGACTTATTCGATTCAAAAGCATTCTTCTTCAATGGTGATGAGTTCTTACGCAGACCTCCATGAGATTTCTTCCCAATCTTCTTAGCCAGCAGAGTCGTCTTATTTGAAGGCTGTAAGATACCATTTTTTTTAGGGGTGTTGTACTTACTTGAGTTTTGAGAGGACACTTTTATTTTGCCATTAACGCTATTCTTTGTTCTCTGTTGCAGCGTGTTCTGGGTGGTAAATTTCGATGGAGTTGATAATGGAGTATTGACTTTGACCCCAACTCCTGAATTGAGATTTAGATTGTATGGTGAATTAGAACAGTTCGTCAAGAGTAGTGACTTAGTATTGTCTCCAGCGTGGAAGTGACGAGTCGTATGTTCCACTGCTGAGTCGTTATATATATCGTCTGTATTGAATCCGATTCCGGGTGATGTTAAATTACCAAAGGGGGATGATGTGTTGATATTTTCTTCGTTAGCTGCTGCTTCACTGGAAAAAGTTTGAAGTTTTTTGATCTCTGCATCTTTAGCTGCTATAGCTGAATCGTGTTCCTTTATCGTCTTTGTCAATTCGGTTTCGTGCCTTACATTTTGGTTCTGTATCTCTTGCTTCAATTGCTCTACAAGGGAGGACTTCTCATTAAGCGTTGTTTCCAACTTTGTCAAAGTTTGTTTTACCTTATCCAATTCTTTATCTGTTGATTCAAATCTTTGGTTCGCATTGGCAAGTGTTTCTTTAGTTGATGAAAGCTCCAGAGATAAAGCCAAATTCTGTTCAACATGCTTGGTCACTTCGTTTTCGTTTTCGGTTAACAGTGCCTGTAACTCGTCAATAGAGCTTGATAAATTTGAAAGCTCATTTTGTTGAAATTTGAGCTGAGTATCTCTTTCTTTAAGAGTTGTTTCAAGTTGATGATTGCGCTCATTTGAGCTCTTGAGTTTGAGTAAGATATCTGCATTTTCCAAAGTAATTTTATCTGATTTAGCGGAAAGGGTCTCCCAATTCTTCTGCAATTCGGTCAATTGTTTGAACGTCTCCTTCTCTTTTTCAACGAGTTGTTGATATTGTTTTTCTTTTTCCGCAAGTGCTACTTGGTGTGACTTTACGTCATTTGACATGGATTGCAACTTTACAATTTCTTCATTTCTTTGCTTTAAAAGTGAGTTTAAATTGTCTATTTCGTTATTTGCAATCTGGAGATTTGCAAAATCTTTCTCGTGCTTGGTCATTGTTTCTTGGTTAATTTGTTCAAGAGCCTCAATCTTTTTAACAAGAGTAGAATTTCCACTTTTCAAGTCTTCAATCTCTGTATTTTTTTCAAATAATTCATTTTGTTGAGTTTTGAGTTCATCTGCATACTTGTTAATGAAAGTTTCATTATTGGCGATTATCTGCTTATAGTTATTTGCCGTTTGCGTTAGATTTTCAATCTCAAGAATCAATTCTTTTTGCTCGAGCTTGCCTAATTCCACTTCTTTCTCAAAATGGGTCTTCAACTTATTGACTTGGCTCAATTTTTCATTGCTTTTCACCAATTCAGTATTAGAATAGTCCCTCTCTTTTTCAAGCTCATTAATGATTTCCTCGAATTCCTTAAGTTTACTTTCAAGGGTTTCGATGGCCTCTTTCAACTCTGAGTTTTCTTGGTCGACTTGCTCACACATTATAGCCTTTTCCTTAGAATCGTTTTCCAAAACCCGTAATTTATTATTCAAGTCTACAAAAGATTCAACCAAGTCACGAGTCTCATTTTTGAAAATGCCAATATCTGATTTTATGTTTTTAATTGATTCGAGATATTTTTCGTTTATTGGCGCCTTTTTTTTATTCAATTGTTCGACGAATTTGGTTGAGCTTAATCGAGCAGTTTTGGAAACAGGCTGCTTATTGATTCTAAACTTATGACCAATTCCACGGTTTAGAGGTAATGGTGAGGGTAAAGTTTTTCTAATGACTTTCTTAACGGGACTGTGACGACTTGAAGAAACAGTTGGTAACGAATAACTTGGTACTCTTTTAGGTCTTTTAGACAAGGTATTTGTATTTTGATGATCATTATTATCCATAAGGGTCTGGTGAGATAATTTGAAATTCTTTAAGGCGTCGGCCACATTTGTTAGGCTTGATTTGACTAAAGAAACGTCGCCGTAAGGGTCCAAATTTAAGACCAACTTTAAATCTTTATTTTTGAATATAAAGTTGGTAATCAGGTTATGAGATCTAACATCTCTTTGGTTATTGACCATAAGTTGAGTTATTGATGAGAAATTTGTATTTGCAAAAAAGTTTGAAGCTGCAGAGTCAGTTGCAGATGATTTTGGCATTTTTTCATTACCCATCAAATCAACAAGGGTAATTCTATGGTTTGGATAGTAAAAAGTGATAACAAGACAACTTCTAGAAGAGTTTTCATTGAACTGAGTGCACATTGACAATCTTTGTTTCAACAACAGCTTTATGATTTCCGGGTTGGCCCTGGTTCTTTTCAATTTAGTGTCGAAGCTTCTGGATACAGGTATTGCAATTCTTTTTGTTGACTCTGATTCAGATGAATCCAACAAATCAACGATATATTTGTTATTAGCCATCTCGAAGCAAGATATAAACCCGGTTTCCGAGTGTTGTTTCAATTGCGCTGCAACCAATTGTTTGAGCATTGTCGTTTTGCCGCTACCTGTAGGACCCATCAATACAATACAGCTATTTCTCGACTCTTTGAACAATTGCGAGTAATCAGTATCCAATTCCTGAAAAATATGGTGGAAATCAAACGTAGATTCCATAAACTCGATAGTTTGGGGAGATGTCACGGTAAAGCATCTACCGCCATTGCCATTACCATTACCATTACTATCACTACCATTACCGCCACTACCGCCGCCACTAACCTTCAAATACAACGGGATTGACATGACTCTTTACTGCTTCTACTCTACAAAAACACTAGAGTTTGATTCAATGTCAGATTTATCAAATGGTTCAAAATTCGAAACTGTAAACAAACAGCAGAAAAAAGTTTTTTTTTGTAAACAAAGGAAATGAATCCTTACATCAACTCTAACTACTGCGGTACTATCTCACTATCTCACTATCTCATTATCTCACTATCGAGCATAGCGAGATAGTGGAGCACACTAGCTGCCAGCACACTATGACTCTAGTCATTAGCTCTAACTACTGCGACACTATCGAGCAATACTGGCTGCCAGCACACTATGACTCTAGTCATTAGCTCTAACTACTGCGATACTAGCTACTGCGATACTAGCTACTGCGATACTATCGAGCATAGCGAGATAGTGGAGCACACTAGCTGCCAGCACACTATGACTCTAGTCATTAGCTCTAACTACTGCGACACTATCGAGCAATACTGGCTGCCAGCACACTATGACTCTAGTCATTAGCTCTAACTACTGCGATACTAGCTACTGCGATACTAGCTACTGCGATACTATCGAGCATAGCGAGATAGTGGAGCACACTAGCTGCCAGCACACTATGACTCTAGTCATTAGCTCTAACTACTGCGACACTATCGAGCAATACTGGCTGCCAGCACACTATGACTCTAGTCATTAGCTCTAACTACTGCGATACTAGCTACTGCGATACTAGCTACTGCGATACTATCGAGCACAGCGAGATAGTGGAGCAACACTGGCTATCAGCACACTATGACTCTAGTCATTAGCTCCAACTACTGCTATACTAACTACTGCGACACTATCTCACTATCTCGCTATGGTCGATAGTTGAGCACACTAGCTGCCAGCACACTATGACTCTAGTCATTAGCTCTATTGACATTAACTCTAACTACCACTACACAGTATTCATCCTTGTAAACACATTTATTCTTCTTCATATTGATGTGCTTATTCTTATTATAGTAATAAATATACAATCAGATTGCAATTTTTTTTTCTCCAATGATAAAAGTAAAGAAAGCCTCTCGAGGCCCGACAATATAGCTCTTTGGTAAGTATGTCATAGCCTTCCTTTTTATTTACTGGTCGCGTGCATCGCACGTGCCGTTACAATAATCACGTGTCATGTATAATCATGTAGTTTTATAAGATTATAGTAATAACACTCAAATTTATGTGCTTTTGACAAAAAAAAATTAATGAGCTTATCAATGAGCTTATGAATTATTAGGTCAGTAATGCCCTGTACGAGTTTATCCCCCACTCCTTCAACCAGTATACCATTTCAACTAATCAAAGACAATTAACTTGACTGTTTTCTTTTTTTTCTTTTCCAACAAGAAAAAAAGAAAAAAAAAAAGAACAAAACATCATTCAAATACCAATACACACACCATTACATACACCACATTACATACACCACATTACACATACCACATTAGGCACAACATACTAATATTCACAAAAACCCTATTCCTCTAGCAACTAATGCTTACTCGTATCATCCCATCCCATTTTCCTCATCCTCCTAATTCCTCATCCTCCTAATTCATTTCTCATCCTAATTCCTCATCCTCCTAATTCATTTCTCATCCTAATTCCTCATCCTCCTAATTCATTTCTCATCCTAATTCCTCATCCTCCTAATTCATTTCTCATCCTAATTCCTCATCCTCCTAATTCATTTCTCATCCTAATTCCTCATCCTCCTAATTCATTTCTAATCCTAATTCATTTTTAATCCTAATTCATTTCTAATCCTAATTCATTTTTAATCCTAATTCATTTCTAATCCTAATTCATTTTTAATCCTAATTCATTTCTAATCCTAATTCATTTTTAATCCTAATTCATTTCTAATCCTAATTCATTTTTAATCCTAATTCATTTCTAATCCTCCTTAAATTCAATCTCGGTCGTAAAACTATGAAACAAAAAATATTTATTATTCTCGTAAAGGAAAAAACTTGGTCTCAAAAATTACTACGATATAAAGTAACTCCCAATTAGGAAGTACTTTGTTACCTCTACCTTTTTGAAACTAGGCTCTACAACCTCTACCTCTTTAAGCAAGCTCTCCTTTAACCACTATAAGCTCTTCCCTACAACCACTACCTCCTTAAAACTAAGCTCTTCCCTACAACCTCTCGCTCCTTTTAAGTTACTACACACATAAGAATGGCCTAGATTTAGTCGATTGCTCAAAGAAGACTTCATTTGCTGTTTAGTAATAAAGTCGTGTACATTAATACTCTAACTCACAAGTCTCTCTATTTATTTTTTTATTTTTTTTTTTGTTACTTTTTTTTTTATTACTTTTTTCACTTTGTCTCCTATTTGGCCAACAACGGATTTGAAAATGGCGCACGCCTCCATCTCACCCATCAACTACAAACGCACATCGTTTCTCAAGTCGTGCGCCCCTCCGCCCCCTGTTGACAAAGTGAAAAAAAAAAATTGCATGCGTTTAGGCGATGAGTTAATAAGGCGATTGATCCGAACCACTCGCTGTAGAATTTGGACATGACGCTGACCTGTCACCTACGAAACGAAAAACGAAAAAGAAAAAGAAAAAAAAAATTTTGTCTTTTTCACTTTTGTAGAAAATTTTCAAAGACCATTGAAAAAGTTTTTATTAAATGTTTGTAGGTTCTTCTTTTTAAGTGTTCAACAATTTGTTCATTCAACAAACAACCCTTTTTTTTCTTTCCAGTTTTCACATCTTTGGAAAGAAATCTACTAGTGTTAAATAGAATAAGAGATTTCCCTCCCTCGTCTCCCCCACTCAAGAAGGAAAAGGAAAGATCGTAATCTATTTAGTCCACACTAGAAGAGAACAAGGAAGACCTAGGAAAAAACCTTATACAAGGAAAAAGACCTAGGAAAAATCCTTATACAAGGAGGAAGACCTAGTACCAAGCTAAAAGAGATATAGGAACAAAGGTGACATTCACTTACAAGTATTCTCTAAATAGTTGTTTCTTCTTTGAACAACTAGGGTATTCAGGTATACAACCTATCCCCCCCCCACACACACACAAAAATAAAAGGTTTGAGAACTTTTCATTAAGATTCTTAACTAAAGGTCTCCTTTTTGATACATGTAAGTAACCATGAACACGGCTTCATATTATCAAAACATGGGTCCCCTGGGTCATAGAGCTACTTCTTCGTTTCATTATGCACTCCCTAATTATCCAAATTATCACCCTTTACCACACCCACAGTTTCACCATCATAGATCATCACAATCATATTACCAACCAAGCACGCAGATGAGTCAAAAACAGCAGTTGCAACCACTTGCCCTCCCAGTAAATCAAATTAATATTTTGCAACCCCCACCAGTTGCACCTGCGCCAGTTGCAGCTCCTCAAGACCAGGTTGCTATTGACGGAGGCATCAACTCTGTCTTGGAGTATGACTTGAAACAAATGTCTTCATTTTTAGGTTGGTGTGCCTTTGGCATGTTAAAACAGGCTAGAAACCCATCAAAGGATTTTGAAAACTTGGTTTCTTCGGTATTGTTTGCTACAAGACTACCAAAATCAACAATCATTATTGCTTTAGAATACATGAATCAGAGATTCTCATCAAAGGATCTTGCGTCATCCTTAACTGAGCATGAGATTTTCAATTTTCTAGTTGTTGGATTAGTATTGGCTAATAAGTTCAATGATGACAACACCTTTACGAATAAGTCTTGGTGTGGTGCTACTGGTATACAGTTGGTCATTTTGAATACAACAGAGAAGGAGTGGTTGGAAGATGTTAGGTGGAGTTTATCAGTAGTCAATTTTGAATCAAATATTCTTACTTTGGAAGAGTGTTGGAAAACCTGGATTGAAAAATACGGATCTACTACATCAGCCGACTCCACTGTAAACGTAAGGGACATGACTCCAACAGTTGCTCCAACAAGCACGTTTTATTCAAATCCATGTCCAGCTACACAATACTCGTACCAACCTTCATACATATCAATGTCCTCCTCGCCTGTTTATCAACAAAATACAAATTACACAAACACGTTCCCACTGTCATCCCCAGTTAATTACGAATCTGATTGTCACTACAAACCATATGTTGCTCCAGTATCATCATACTCAAACTGGAACTATTCCTCATCATCATCATCATCATCATCATCATCATCATCCACATCTGCCTCATCCACCTCCCTCTCCACCTCCAGTTTCAATGGTGATCCGGTTATTCAATATGTAGGTGCAGCGATGAGTCAAAACCAGTCACGTCCAAGCACGTACCATCGCCACCAACACCACCCTCCCCAGTATCTCCATGCACCAGGAACATTGTCGTTTGGAGGACATCCAAGTAAATTTGTTGGTTATGCTAACCCCTACTATATGGCAACATGCTGATTGATTGCTACAAAGAGAAAAGTCTTAATTCGAAAAAAACATAATAGAAAACATATAGAATAATAGGATTACAATAGCCGTTATTAGTTTAAGAGTATGCTTTGTTTTTTTTTTTTGATTTTGTTTTTTGGTTTGCTTGCTGTTTGAGTTATTTATTTTTTTTTTTTTTTTTTTTTTTTTTTTTTTTTTTTTTTTTTTTTTTTTTTTTTTTTTTTTTTTTTTTTNTTTTTTTTTTTTTGATTTTTTTTTTTTGTTTTTTTTTTTTTTTTTTTTTTTTTTTTTTTTTTTTTTTTTTTTTTTTAATTATCAAGTTGTTTCTATGTTTGAGATAATAATTAATGTGTCTATGTTATTCTGGGGGGGGAGGTGGTGGTCTTGTATGAATTGTAGGATATTTATGAAGGGATCAGGTGCAGAGATATACAAAAAGAAGAAAAGAAATGTTTTATACTGTCTAAATACCTCTCAAAGATGCAACAATGCTAGTACACAACTCTAATACATCACTACTTTTCCAAGCTTGCGTTTTCTGTTCTTTTAATTAAATCAATGATTTGCTGTTTATTAGGCCAAAAACCCCAACCTAGTTGTAAGTTTTGATGTAATCTAACGCCCAACTGATCAGCAAATGTCCATACCAAGCCCGGGTTTCTGAGAAAGCCTCTTCCAATGAGAGCAACATCAAACTCGCCCTTTTCAATATATTCATTGACCAAAAAAGGATCTTTTTCCAATCCTCCAACACAAGCAACTAACAATTTATCGCCTACATGTTTCTTGATCTCGCGAGCAAAAGGAACGTGAATTGGCTCTTTTTTCTCTTGACTTAAACCCGATCTTGCTGCTTGTCTGTAATCGTTTCCTCCCGAAGAGACATCAAGCAATTTAATACCCTTTGCGATTAATAAATCAGCTAATCTCTTTGAATCATTAATTGACCATGCTTCTGGATCAGGACTGTTTTCAACAGCTGAGATTCTCACAAATAACGGAATTTTAGTAGCATCAATTTTGGAACTGATTTCGTCAATCACTTGTAAAAGAAACCGTACTCTGTTTTCGAAACTTCCTCCATATTCATCAGTCCTTTTGTTTGAAATAGGACTGTAAAACTCATTGATCAAGTAGCCATGGGCACCATGGATCTCCAACGCATCAAATCCACTTATTTCAACGGCTCTTTTCGCAGCATCTCCAAATTGTCGAATTATGCGTTTGATATCGTCCAATTCCAATTCATGAGGTTTGACTAAATTGCCATGGGGTCTAAATTGTAAGGCACTTGGTGCAACTACTTTATCAGGAAACCCGCCAACTGTTTCGTCGCATAATTGCTCTAAATGCAAAAAAGGGGGCTGACCCGATGCCTTTCTGCCTCCATGATTCAATTGTATAGCAATCTTTTGTTTTTGAGAGTGGGCATAATCAACAACCTGTTTTAATTTTTGCGCTTGTTCATCTGTCCATATTCCTAAATCGTGTGGTGATAATGGACCTTCCGGTGATACTGCTGTACTTTCGACAATAGTTATACCTGGTCCATGATTAAGCATTGCACCATAATGGATCAAATGATACGGAGTTGCTTCATATTGATAATCCGCTGAGTATTGACACATTGGCGATACCCCGATCCTGTTTTGAATCGTCATGTTTCCTATTTTCAATGGACTGAATATCGCTGGTGCCGGAGCATCGAGGTTCTTTTCGTTTTCGAAAAAGGTACCAGCAGCTACTGGCTGTGCTGGAGTATAGTATGAAACTTCTGATGCACCTTTAATTTCATCTGAGGGAGAAATTTCCTTGGGAACTGTCATTGCAAGTTAATGGCTGTTGATTCTCTTACCGTTTTTCAAGCATCTTTGATAATAGTGGTGGTGGTGGTAGGGATATCAAGAAGCTTTATATATATTCCGTATGTCCGTCCCTCTTACCACCCCCCAAGTGCTTACTAATCTTATAGCAAATAAATTTTGCGTATTTCCTCTTTTGTCTATTTTTGTATTTTTCCGAACGTTGCAAGGTTTTTCCGTCATAACTGTTTTATTTTATTTTTTGTGTGTTTCTTTTACATCCACAAATCTCAAATAAATATTGTGTGAGGGCTAAGGGAGGGGGGGGGGGTAGGAGGAGCAGAGAGAGACCTTTTGAGAGCAAAGAAATAAGTAGCAAAAGATCATTCTTTTGTCCTTTTGTCCTTTTTGTAATGGCAGTTCTTGTTCTTAATTTAGCTAGGTTTGATGGTGATAATTAGTCTAGAAGGAAGATTTTCTAAATTTGTTTGCTTTGTTTTAATACCAAAATCTGGGGAAAACTGAATAAAAGCAATATGGTACTCATTTTGCATTGTAGATATTGTAATAAGAGAGGAATCAATAACAACTTAACATTGATTTCTATTACACAACTTAAGAAAAAAGAATTATGTATCCAAAACCTATGTTGTACAATACTCTCCAACTTTGGCATCATAGAGTGATGAATCTAAGGAAACACCAAAAGTTGAACGGTTCAAATACAATCTACCGGATCAAGAACCATTTTTTTCGTGGAAAGTGGCAACTTGTCCGAGTGGTTAAGGAGAAAGATTAGAAATCTTTTGGGCTTTGCCCGCGCAGGTTCGAGTCCTGCAGTTGTCGTCATTTTTTTTTCTAACTTTTTTATTTTTATTTTTATTTTTATTTTGCAATATCTTTACCTTCTTTTACTCAAAGTACCAAGCCTGTAGTTGAAAAGTCAAAAAAGATAAATGTACCCAGGTTAATGACCAATTTAATCACCATTTTCTATATGTTATTTGTTCTTTTATTGGTCTATTAATAGTTCTATAAATACTCAAACGTATCACCATTATGAATTAATTTTTTACCCTCCAAATACTCCATGTATTCCCTCCACAATTTATCTCCTCTTTTCAAACATTTGACATCACCAACCATGATTAAACCATATCTGGCTCTGGTCAAGGCTACATTTAATCTTCTTTCATCTCTAAGAAACCCAATCACTCCTTGAGGATTCGATCTCACACAAGACATAATCATAAAGTCTTTTTCTCTGCCTTGAAAGGCATCAATTGATGCAATCAATATACCTGAAACGATGTGAATATTGACTGGCTTAGAGTCGTTTCTAATATCATCGATATCAATTTCCATTCGTAGTTCCTCTTTATTCGGATTGATAATCTCATCATCAATCAAAACTGAAGAGATTAGATCTCGTTGTCCCGAGTATGGAGTAATAACACCTATATCCTCTCTTTTTATCCCCTTTTCAAGAATGAGTATTCTCAAAATTTGCTGTATATACGTAATCTCATCTCTGTTAGAATAAGTATATCCTCTATCTTCACGAAGATAATTTCGAACCGATTGTTCTCTTGCTTTACCCTTTGTGTCCCAGAAATAAACAGGATTGGATGGAATTCCTTTCATTTCTCGATCCTTCTCATTGATACCATCTTTCAATTTACTATTGTAAAATCTGTTTCGGGGAAATTCACTAATGGCGGGATGCATACGATATTGAGTGTTCAACATATACGGCGCCTTGTATGCGCCATTCAATAGTACCCTTTCAAATAAAGAAGTTGACAAGGATGGAATCAAAGAAAAACAACTCAATTGTTTTTGATCACCAACAAACACAAATTTCTCGACTCCAGGAACAGCCAAGGGGATCAAGGTACTTGGCTCTGATGATTGTGTAGCCTCATCCATTATCACAACTGGACATTTGACCAAGGATTTCAATTGAAAGCCACCAGTAGCAACAGTTGTTGTTAAAATGACTTTGGCTTGAGCAACTTGCTGCTTTGTGATTTGGTATTTCTCTTGCAAATACTTCTTATAGCCATTTGCACTAATAGCACCAGTTCCCCTTCTCAAATCATCTTGCATTTGTTGAAACCTCAAAGGCATGGCATCATACACTTTTTGATGAAGGCAAATATCAAAGAGAGGATGTGCTTTATTGTACTCTTTTTCCTTCTCAGAAGCAGTAATTCTCAAAATCAGCTTTTTGTGCTTGGGTAGCAACTTCTCTGCAATATTGTCAATGGCAATATTCGATGCAGCTACTACTAATATTGGATACGTATTAAGTGATTCTAAAAGTTGAATTATAGTTTCGTAAATAGCAGAAGTCTTACCAGTACCAGGCGGTCCAAGCACAACGCTTATCTTGTTGTTTAAAACAGATTGTATAGCGGCTTTTTGTGAATCATTCAAATTGGTTGAAAAATTAACTCTATTATTGAAGTAGATTTGTTTTATTGGCTCCTTGCCCAACAACATTTTAATAAAACTGAGGTTAGAAAGGCTCTCCATGGCATTGAGAATTCTACTCACGGGAACAGATGCCGGTAAGAGTTTCAAGTGTTGAGCATGAACTGTCTTGGGCAAAGGCTGATTATTCCACCGATACAAAGTGATTACAAGAGAAACGTAATCAGCTCCAGCTTTTCTTTTCAGCTTGTTTTTCCCGCTTTTCATTTCATCCACTGTAGCAACTCTCCCGTACCACGGTATCTCATCATTTAAGATTAAAAACATCGCCTGGTCTTTCATGAATGGATCCTTTTTTACTTTTTTCATACGATCTGAAATAAATCGATTAATCACTTCGGGTGTCATGGGTATACTAACTTTATATTGGTTATTCTTTTTATCTTGATCTTCATACCATTCAATCACCAAATCTTGTGGCTCAATTATATTCAGCACATTAGTAAGTTGATCTTCCAAGAAGACGTTAAAACTCATTTCGCGAAAGTATTCCTCTATATTAGCATAGCTTAGCTTTAAAGTCGGGGAAGGATGATATTTTGTAATATAAGGTGGAAGGATTAGGTCATTATCCTGTGTTTGCAGAACCGCGTTCTGTTGCCCTTCTTTTAAAGTAAATTTTGAAGTAGATTTGGGAGTAGAATCTGAAGCAGATTTGGGAGTAGACTTTGACGTAGATTTGGGAGTAGACTTTGAAGCAGATTTGAAAGCAGAATCTGAAGCAGACTTAGAATTAGACTTTGACGTAGATTTGGAAGTAGACTTTGAAGTAATGCGTTTTTTCTCGACACCGACTCCTCTTGAACTTGTAAGATTCTGGGACTTACTGGACTCTTTGGAATCTAACGCTGAGTTTCTACCATTACTAGATTGACCGTTCTTTACAAGAATATGTTTAATATTATTTTTTGCATCTTCCTGTTCTTTCAGTCCTTTACTCTGCGACTTTGTCAGTCCATTGTCTTTTTTCACAGTTATATTCGGTTCGCTTTTATGAGTCAGAATTTTTTCAACAATTGCTCCCTTTTTGAAAGTGCTCTTTTTACTGTCTTTCCCAGTCTTGCTCGAGAATGTCTTACTAGTAACAGCTTTGGTAGTCCTTTCTTTCCCTTTGCTTGAGGTTTCCTCATTAAGCTTTCTAATAGTCGTAGACCCGATTGCCTTAACTGTCGACCCTGCCTTTATTTCGCTGGCACTCTGCTTCGACATCTGGTAATGTAATCGACGAGCCTCGGCATCTGGATCCTCCTTTTTCGGTCTTCTAACTGGTCTTCTACTAGAAGCTTTTCTTCCCCTTCCACCTCCTCTTCTTCCACCTCCTCTTTGTGAAGTCGCTTTGGCCACAAAATCTTTGATGCCCAATAATTCAGACAAGAATTCATCATCATTTTCACTCACAAACTTGATATTCTGGGACTCGTAATTAGCCAAACAGTTTTTGCACAATATAATTTGACCAGCAGAAGAGGTATTTCCCACATACAAATCAGCGTCGCTTCCACACCGGGCACATTCGATATCTCGGAATTTGAGATATTGATCCAATTTGAGAAATAATGCACCATTGGATAAGCTATAATTTACCGAGGGTCGTTCGTCACTTTCAGCATTAGATTTTTCTAAACACAAATTACATAATAAAGACATGTCATTCAACCCGTACCTTACAATAGCCAATTGATGTACATTGCAATCTGAGCATTCCTCACATTCCAATACTTCGTCAAGGTCGCAAATCCTCACAGACTTATGTCTTGTGGTTGACAAGTGTTTTTGTATTTCAGACTTGCTCTCAAACTTCCCAGAGCATGTCAAACAAACATAAGTACTGGTCGAAGGCTGAGTCGTCATAGAAGACTGGATCGTTCTGGTATTATGCAATCGAAGCAGAGGAAATGGATTTACTATGCTGATTTTTTTTTTTCAACTCATCTCGTATCACGTGATAGAGATAACAAATTTAAAAAGAGACTTGATACCAGACATTTACAAAAACACTATTGAGCGAAGCGAGATAGTGGAGCATCACTGACTAATGACACTATCGAGCAGAGCGAGACAGTGTTGTAACAAGCTACCGAGTGTCACTCCACTATCTCGCTCTGCTCGATAGTGGAGCACTTTGACTAATGACACTATCTCGCTCTGCTCGATAGTGGAGCACTTTGACCAATGACACTATTTCGCTCTGCTCGATAGTGTTCTAACAAGCTACAAAATAATTTAGTCGAATTTGATTGGCAACTGTAAAGTTTAGTGTATATCGACACTGCCTAGTACAATCCACTCGTAAACTTCTCCCTCACAAAGCACCAACTTTAGCACTCCTCCATCCCAGCCATAACCCATATCTTGCATTCCTTCAGCATCGACATCTTCTACCCCGAGATAGTCTGTGATTCGCGTCTTTATCGTTCTCCATAGAGCGTTATCTATAGGCCAAAGATTGCTGTAGACCAACGATAGATGTGGGTGGTATTCCAGTTCCGCCCACTCGGCGGCTTTGTAAGATGCTCTTCTACGAATCTCCTCCGTGTCAAACTGCTTAGTTTGTTGATTTTCTACTTGGCCGCCATTCCAACTACTAGTAACCTTTTTTTTCAGTGGTTTCCTCTTTACAGTGTTGCCATGACTATCGGTTGTATATAGGTGCGGATTACATTTTCTATTTTCGGCTTCAATATCCTCGGGAGTTATCACAAAAATCTCCCTCATTATTCTGGCAAACGAAATCAAATTTGGATCCAGTTCCACTTCAAAATATAGTTTTTGAAAAAACTTTCTCTGGCTATTGATCTTGCCCAATTTTACTAGATTTGAATGATTTTTAGGTAAAGATCGCAAAGCTATCGCACTTGCAGATAAAATTCTATCTACATCGTCTTTTGCCTTTGAGGGATCATCCAAATCCACTTGGATATTGGTTGTTATGGTGATGTGTGGTTCAAATTTAGGCGGCAGGCCTGGGAACAAAGTGCTAACAGAACTCAGTAACGTACTCAATTTATCATAGAGTGCGGAATTGGGTTTTGGACATAACCATAATGCAACACCTAGCCCTTGTTGTTCGGTCAGTATTACTTGTTTTTTCGTTTTCATTTTCTCTATTCTTTTATTGTGGTAACTTACCCATATTGGTCTCAATAGTATTGAGTAAACCTCGGCTGGGGGTAAAAGAATTAAACTTGTATGTAAAATTGTTTTTATTTAAAATCCGTATGGCTTTTTATGTCAAGAAAAAAAAACTACCATGCAAGATAAAGCGCTAGCTGGGAAATAGGTCATCTTCTATTTCCAATGTAGTTTGAATTAATAGAGATAACGAAACTATCAAGCGAAGCGAGATAACGACACTATCAAGCGAAGCGAGAAAGTGGAGCAGCACTGACTATAGCGATACTATCAAGCGAAGCGAGATAGTGGAGCAGCACTGACTATAGCGATACTATCAAGCGAAGCGAGATAGTGGAGCAGCACTGACTATAGCGATACTATCAAGCGAAGCGAGATAGTGGAGCAGCACTGACTACACCGACACTAGCGACACTATCTCGTTTCGCTTGATAGTGCGATGCCAAAAACATTGTCCATTAAAACGACATGTCCTATGTGTACTGACCAACCTTTTGAGCAGAGCGAGATAGTGTCGATAGTGTCGATAGTGTCACTAGTCAGTGCTGCTCCACTATCTTGCTTTGCTCGATAGTGGAGATCATCGTAATATAGCCTCATGCGGTAAATAGTATTCAAGAGACATCTTTTTCAACATTGACGATTTTCTAACTTCTATAACTAAACCCAATCTATAATCTAATATTTACTTGTCAATACATCTACGCCATCAACGGCTGAAGTATCCACAAACCAGTAAATAGAAACGCCGGTATTAATATCGCTTACTAATTTCGCTGGTAATTTCGTTGAAGGGTCTGTAAATATTTCCTTTAAAATGAGTTTTTTTCCAGAACCCTCTGCAACAAAAGCAATTGAAGTTGCATTTTCCAATTGAGGAAAAGTAAAAGTGATTCTTCTTGGAGGAGGTTTAGGGGAATCGTTTATATATGATACTCTTTCAGTTCTCTCTTTAAGTAGGTGGTGGTTGGGAAATAAAGAACAAGTGTGGCCATCAGGTCCACAACCCAACAATATAACATCAATCTTACTGGGTAAACTAGCAGCGTATTTTCTAGCAATCTCCTTATCCTTCTCTACATCAGCATCTTCAACTTTCCCATCCTTCCCTGTTAACAAAGATTCATCAATAACGTGTACATTGGGCTTGGAAGAGCTTGATTTCAAGTTTTTCAAAACCATTTCATTGAAAAGACCATAATTAGAGTCTTCATGGTCAAGCGGAACTAACCTCTCATCACTAAAGTATACATCCCACTTGTCCCATTGTATACGCTGGCCAATCTCTTTATTATCAATCAACGCTTTTTTCAACACTTTTCCTAAAGAGCCACCAGATATAGCTATATGAAAGGAACCGTGCGCTTTAATGGCATTGTCTTGATTGTTGACGATATATTCGCCCACGGCATTGGCAACATCTACAGAATCGGGATAAGCAAATACTTTGGCAGTCATTTGCAATATATATATATATATATATATAAGTGCCTAAGAGCAACAAGAGCAATACATAATGAACTTTAATTGGAAAATGACAGAGAGAGATGCGGAAATCTTGGAGCTTGCGGAGCCGTTTAGGTTACCAGAAAAGGAGATTTAAAAGAGATGAGATGACGCCATAGGCAAAAAAAAAAAAAAAGAGAACAAAATTTCGGAAAAGTTGAAAAATAGCAGTTGAGCAACACTCAGTAGCTTGTTACAACACGCTCTGCTCGATAGTGTTTATTGGCTCAAAAGCTGAAACATAGATACTCTCACACTATATCAGGTTACGCAAGAAGAAAAAAAAAAAAAAAAAAAAAACTAATAGATTACAATATAGCGTTATTTGATCGATATACAGGGTCTTGGTTCCACTTTTCTACTCTAGAAAATGAGAATACTCTGCACTATCTTTAATCTTGTTATTCATAAACTTTTCCAACTTGTTTGCGTTTTTATAATACGTTGTAGTCTCGCCATTGTAAGATCTACAATTTTTGAAGATGAGTCTTGCGTCATACAAGAATTGGTCAAATGACTCGTACTTGTCATTTTCTAGCTTCAGTTCCATTGTTGATAGGTCCATTGGTTCCTTAATAACCTCATAGTAATCGGGAACCTCGTCTTTGTTAACAGGCACGGCAAATGGCCAAGCCGATGGATGATTCTGCATTTCCGAGAATAAGGTGACCATGAAATTATAATGAGGGCCTCGTTTAGGTTTCTGGGCCAACTTATCCATTTCTTCCAGCCATCCAGCTTCTATTAATCCTGGAATATCCTTATAATCGAGAGTTATGTTTTTGTTTGTTTTAAAAATTTGTAAGCCAGCTCGAACAACATTTGATTTTGATCGCAGCTTAATTTTACGCTCAATTGCTGCCTTTTGTAGAAGTAAAATTTTGCCCAGATCCAAGTATCTGAGAATTGGCGGAAGCATCGAGCATTGCATTAGCGTACCACCTTCGTAATCTTTTATATACCCCATCCATATCGATTTATCAAGAGTAACTTCCTTGGTAAAACCCTGTTTTTTGAAATACCCAATCGCATAGTTATCTGCGTACGTCAAGAAATACTTAATTGGCGAAGTCGCTCGTACATAGTCCTTTAGATGATTCATCAAATGTGCACCATAGCCACGTACTTGCTCCGTTGACGATATCGCACAAAAAACAATCTCGGCAAATTCGCGATTATTAAAAGGTCGATATGTAATACCGCCAACAACTGTGAGCGGTTTACGAACCACTGCCATTGAAAGGTGCGATCGGTCGTACACCAACCGAGAAATATACTCTCGAGGCATTTTGGGCAATTGCTTTTGAAAAATGTTCTTGAGCCCCGTTAGAACTATCAAGCTTTCCTTTGCGTTGTCGTTGTTAACAACTCTAAATTCTATTTTGCCCTCTTTCTCCTCTATTACCGATGGTCTCTCCTTGAATGTGTAGACTTCCCCATCAAAATTAATCTGTGTTATCCTTTTTCTCTCTTCTTCAGCCTCCTCATCATCATCATCATCATCATCATCTTCTTCTTCATCCTCGTCATCCTCGTCTTCATCTTCTCCCTCTCCTTCTGCTCCTGCTTCTCCCTCTCCCTCTCCTTCTCCATCTTCTCCTCCTCTTTCACCTTTACCTCTGACATGCCCATTTTTCTCATTCTTGTTTTCTCCGTTGCTTCCTTGTTCTTCTTTCAATTTCCCATTAGAACGGACGTGCTCATTTTCGTCCTTGACTACTGTAGACCTAACCTCCTTTGGCTCTAGTTTAACCTTTTTGTTTGGTGAAACATCATCTTCATCGTCCTCTTCATCTGGGTCAATTGACAAAACTCTTTTCCGGTCAACCATTATTACTCATAAACCTCTTTCTCTCTCTACCCCTTCTCTCTTACTCTTTATCTCTCTCTCTCTCTCTCTCTCTCGACAAAACTTGGAAAAAACAAAACGTCTTACTTGAGAGGCACGTGACTGAAAAAAAAAATGAAAAAAAAAAAATAAATTGATTTTGCGATGAGATATAAAAAGAGAGAAAGAGAGAGAGAAAGAAAGAGAAAGGAGAGATGAGCCCTCTAGAACTTTTAGTGGTGAATTGGTGAATTGGTGAATAAACATTTATACCATTAAGCATGTCTAATTATACTCCTCTAGATCCCAGACGGAATGAGAATGTTGGTGCTGTTGCAACCGTGTTGTGTTGTAACTGTGGTGTTCCCATGGACGGCTCACAGGGACTTGTAATGTGCTATGACTGTATCAAGTTAAATGTCGATATTACCGAAGGAATACCGAGGGAGGCGAATGTTTCATTTTGCAGAAATTGCGAGAGGTTTTTACAGCCCCCCGGTCAGTGGATAAGAGCGCAGTTGGAATCAAGAGAGCTTTTGGCGTTGTGTCTTAGGAGACTCAAGGGGTTAAACAAGGTGAGATTGGTTGACGCTTCATTTATCTGGACAGAGCCTCACTCGCGGAGAATTCGAGTCAAGCTAACGGTACAAGGAGAAGCCATGACCAATACTATTGTCCAGCAAACTTTTGAAGTCGAGTACGTTGTTATTGCAATGCAATGTCCAGATTGTGCAAAATCCTACACCACAAACACTTGGAGAGCAACAGTTCAGATTAGACAGAAAGTGCATCACAAGAGAACATTTTTGTATTTGGAGCAATTGATATTGAAACACAATGCACATATGGATACTGTATCAATACAGGAGACTAAAGATGGGTTGGATTTTTTTTATGCCCAGAAAAATCATGCAGCAAAAATGGTTGATTTCTTGACATCGGTGGCCCCCGTCAAGGTGAAGAAATCAGAAGAATTAGTCAGCACTGATATACACTCGGGATCTTCAAGTTATAAGTTTTCCTATTCCGTTGAAATTGCTCCAATTTGTCGTGATGATTTAGTGGTTTTGCCCAAAAAGTTGGCCCATTCTATGGGAAACATTTCACGACTTGTTTTATGTAACAAAGTGAATAATGCTATTCAATTTATCGATCAGAATACTTTACAAACGGCAGATTTATCATCACAGGTATATTGGAGGTCTCCATTTCCATCGTTATTGGACGCAACACAGTTGATCGAGTTTGTAGTATTGGACGTGGAACCAACCGGTGATGTTAAGGGTAAATATGTACTTGCAGACATTGAGGTGAGCCGAGCCAGTGATATGGGCAGTAACGATCAAACGTTTTACGTTAGAAGTCATTTGGGAGCTATTTTACATCCTGGTGATTCGTGTCTCGGGTACTTTTTAGGCAACACAAATTTCAACTCAGAGCTCTGGGATACATTGGATACAGACAATACTTGCGAGGTAGTGCTAGTCAAGAAACATTATGCTAGAAAGTCCAAGAAGGCCAAAAATAGAAAATGGAGATTGAAGAGAATGGCAAAGGAACATAATGATATTGTTGCCAATGATGATTC
This sequence comes from Lodderomyces oxycetoniae, assembly GCF_023343755.2. Lineage (NCBI taxonomy): Eukaryota > Fungi > Ascomycota > Pichiomycetes > Serinales > Debaryomycetaceae > Lodderomyces > Lodderomyces oxycetoniae. The sequence continues at coordinate 29,517 of NW_026055412.1, read as the reverse complement.
AAGGCAAGCAAGACAAGAACAAGAGAGAGTAGAAAGAGACTATGAACTATTTTTGCAGGAGTTGGAAGAGGATGAAGAGTTGAGACAAACAATTAATATGTATAAAGCAAAAGACCAAATCGGTATAAACGACGGCGACATCGACAATGACGAAGCCGCCGCCGACGACGATGAGGACGACGCTCCGACTATAGAAATTGATGAGTTGCTTGATGAATTAGATGAAATGACTTTGAAAGATACACATATGGATGGTTAGATTAAGCACATATAGTGAATAATACAATATAGACACACAACTCATATATTACATATTTATGTTTATTTTTTCTTTGTTCTTTTTTCTGAGAAATGTACAAGTATAGTTTGTTCTTTTTAGTTGGAATGGCTTATACAAATTATACACAAGTCCCTTCTTTTATGTATTGTATTTAGTCTTTGGGGTAAAACTTTGGTGTTGAAAAGAGTTCTGAGTTGGAAGATGTCCACATTATCAAAACCTATGAGGTATACTTTACCTCAGTCATTTGTAGACTCTTCATTTTTCAGCAAGCTTGCCCAATTGAAATTGGAAAAATACAAGCTAGATTCCACTACGCGAGATATCTTTGGTTACCAGTCTTTACCAAGCAAGCTCAACAAGTTCGATGATGTTCCTACCGTCAGTTTAGACGAAGAAAGCTTTAACCAAGATGCAAGCGACCTGACTAAACGTATATTGCAGGGCGAGCTAATCAATGTCAATACTATTGAAGAGTTTAAGAATATCAACAAACAAAATCTTTTAAGTAGCTGGGGCCGAGCTCTTCAAGAGGTTATATGGAAGTCCCGAGATTTTGATTGTAAACTATTCTTCAAATTTGCCATTTTGAGTTTTTCGGATTTGAAAAAGTACAAGTTTTATTACTGGTTGGCTTTTCCCACTTTGCAAAGCAATTGGACTAAGCTCGAAGAAAAAAATGTTGATAAGGAAACGCTTGAACTTATTGAACCGTACTTGAGTAACTCAGAGGGACAACAACAACAACAACAACAACAACAACAACAATTTTATCAGTTTTCCGAAAAGAAGCTTTTCAGCACGTTTGACATTGCAAAAGACCACACGTTTGTGTTTTTTGACTCTTGCTTAAGTCACGATAAGCGACCAGCGGCCCAGCTCAAAAACTACTTGTATTATTTGGCATATAAAGGGTTGAAGACCATAAATTTAATTGTATATCGGAACAACGGCTTGTCCTTTCAAAACATACTAGAACTTGAGCTGGCGGTGCTGCCGGATGAATTGAAGGTAGTTGGTTGGGAGAGAACAAGCCAGGGTAAACTAGGTCCCAAAATGGCCGATCTAAGCGCTTTGAGCGACCCTCATGAATTGGCAGCGCAAGCAGTAGACTTGAACCTCCGGTTGATGAAATGGAGAGTGGCACCCGAGCTAGATCTTGAAATACTCAAAGCTCAAACAGTTTTGCTTTTGGGTGCAGGCACATTAGGAAGCTATGTAGCGCGAGCTTTGCTTGGGTGGGGTTTTAGAGAGATCAACTTTATTGATAATGGACAGGTTTCATATTCCAATCCAGTGAGGCAACTGCTCTATAACTTTAAGGACTGCTTTAGTGATAACGGGCGGGGAGCCACAAAGGCCACAACAGCCGCTGAGAATTTAAAGAGCATTTTTCCTGGTGTTAGAACAAGTGGGTTCGACATTGGAGTTCCGATGATAGGACACCCAATTACAGACGAGGAAACACAGAAAGCGAACTACCAAACTTTAGAACAATTGTTTGACAAGAGCGATGTTGTTTTCCTATTGATGGACTCTAGAGAATCGCGATGGTTGCCTACAGTTATGGGAGCAGCCAAGGGAAAACTAGTGATAAATGCCGCTTTAGGATTTGATAGTTATTTGGTGATGAGACATGGCAATGCCAACCAGCACAAGGAGAACAAATTAGGTTGCTATTTTTGCAATGATATAGTAGCTCCCGAGGACAGTTTATCAGACCGAACACTAGACCAGATGTGTACGGTAACAAGACCCGGAGGCGCTTTAATGGCTTCATCTTTAGCGGTTGAACTATTGGTGTCTCTTTTGCAGCACCCCAAAGGACAAAACGCAAGCCACAATGATTCATCATCATCATCATCCAAGTTTGGTACAACGCCGCACCAAATCAGAGGCTTTTTGAGCAATTTCACTCAGTCATTGTTTTTTTCCCCCAGTTACCCAAACTGTTCGGCATGTTCACCTAGTGTGGTTACAGAGTACCGCCAAAATGGCTGGGAATTTGTTAAAAAATGTTTGAACGATCCAGAGTACTTGGAAAATTTGTGTGGATTGAAAAAGGTGCAAGAGGACGCTGAGTTGGCCATTAAGCAACTTCTTCCCCAGATGGACCTCGATGAGGACGACGAGGACAACGAATGGCTAAGCTAACACATATCAAACAACCCCATACAACACCGACAGCAGACAAACAGACAGGCAGACAGGCAGACTCCCCCACCCCTCCCACCACTCACTCACTCACACAAATACCAATAACAAATGGCTAATGGGGGTTATAACACTCTGTTCAATAGTGTCGATAGTGCTGTTTCCACTGTCGCCATCACGTGACCGACACACGTTATAGTTAAAGGGGGCCCATACAAATATATTTTTTCTGTTTGTCGTGCGAGTTGAACCAAAACACGGGATTTTGAGTAAACAATCACAACAATGATGGGATCAATAATTTTGATACTTAAAAGGATTAAGGAGATTTGAAGCAAAGTAGAAGGTAAATTTGATGTTTTCGCTGACGCACCGAATACGAAAAGAGACTGGGGGAGTGGAAGAATCAGGAGCTGCGGCAGGGGGAGAAACGCGGGGTGCGACAATGGGAGGCGGCTATGGACAAATGCACGGTGATATTTTCCATTCGAGTCCGTTACAACATTCATATTCATATAGCAGCAGTTTTGTCTCGCCTCTGCAGGATGCATCGCGTTTCCGGAATATACAATCTGTGCCACCAACTGTTCGAGACATTGTGCGATTAAAGACACTCGATGAGGAGAAGGAGGAGGATAATGATCAGAACATTATCAATTCTTGTATTATCGAGGAGCCCGTTGAGAAATTGCAGAAACCTTGTGGACCATTGTTGAGCGAGATTGATGATCTTGTTATTCAAGAAGCTCTAATTGTCAAGGATATCTTTTTTGTTTTATTAGGATACGAGGGTAATTATATACACTACAGCAGGAGCTATGATCCGTACTCTCTAGACTCCAGCATACAAGGTCCCGATTTCAAGTTTGCCAAAAATTTGGATATCAGCTTGAAAAACATTGCTAGAAAAGTGAGCCATGTGGGGAAACATTATAGCGGTTTACGCGCATTTATACACCTTTATGACAATGAGCTACATGGCAAGATTGTCCAAGCGTTTTGTCAAGCAGTAAGCGAATGTTTTGAACTGTATTATATTGTACTACTAGACTTGGAAAAAGGGTTTTTGTTTAGCAACAAGTTCAATACCAATATCTTGGATCAAGTGTTGGATGAACAAATAGCCAATAAGCTAGATCATCTATATCACATTGCATTATCGATTTGCACAATGGATCGGAAGCGAGCGACGACAATTTTGGCATCAGATGACCTGCCTGGATTCGAACTCGGACTCGAACTCGAACTCGAACCTGAACTCAACACCAGCACCGTTGGAGCCGCCGAATCAAATATTTATACCGAAAAGGCCAAGATATGCAAAGGAGGACTAGTACTTAAAATCATCCAGGATAGAATGGCAGTATACAAAGGAGATCTGAGCTCGTACAAGTTTTTAGCAGGTCTCTTTGATTCGGTGAGTATAGACTATGTGGCCATGCTCAATAGGTGGCTAGTAGAGGGGCTTATTGATGATCCATTTGACGAGTTTATGATACGTATTGCAAAGTTATCTAGTAAAGTGGAAGCGCAGTTTCGAACCAAAAGTGAGTTTTACTGGAGTGAGCTATTTTTGATCAAAAAGGACGGATTGTTGGATCAGTTTAAGAACTTCAAAATCCAGCAAAAGATATTGAATACAGGAAAGTATTTGAGCATCTTCAAAATGTGCACTGGGCTACAAAATTTCCAATCCTTAAACGAAACGTTTCAGCTTGTAGATAGCTTGAGTGCTTCAGACTTGGAACTCAAGATTGATAAGTTTTATGAGAGGGCCAACAAAATGCTAATCAAGCTCTTGTTTGAAGGTTACAAGCTTGGAAATTTAATTGCAGCTTATCAAACTTCTTTTTTACTCGACAACTCCTTTAATGTAGATTCATTTTTGGACACTGCATATCTGGAGTTAAAGCGGAACAAATACAAAACTGCAAAAACAGCTTTACAAAGACAATACAACGAAGTTTTCAAGGATTTCAAAGGAAAAATGGAGACGGAGACAAGTGTTGGTACACAAACCAATCTCTTTGGGGTAATTAAAAAAAATCAAAATTTCAGAATAGCCATTGAAAATTTATATAATGTGATTGATGAACTTATGGCGGAGAGGGACTTTACGATGATAAATAATAATGACCATTATAATTACAAAGAAGCTAGTAACAATGCGAGAGAAGTAATCGAGGCTATTACAAGCAACACAAAACTGCGAGGGCACAATGATAGTATAGATGAATCTGCTTTCTTGAGTGTTGACTTGAGCGTACCGTTACCGTTTCCATTGAATCTTGTTATGGTGCGACAGACTTCTTATCAATACGAAATCATGTTTAAATTTTTGTTTATGCTTAAATTTGTATCTAAACAAGGTGATATAAGCTGGCGAGAATTGAAAAGTTCAAAAGTCTGGATAAATAGGTCATTTTCACCAAAAGCGCAAAAATGGATTCTACGCTGCCGCAACTTGCATTCGCGAATCAGAGCATTTGTAAATGAGGTGCAAAGCTACATTGCATACGATGTAATTGATTTTAACTATGCAAAACTTCAAAGTTCATTAAACCAGTTTGAAGAGAGAAGTTTTTATGCATTACCAAATTATTCAAATGACCATGATACCTTTCAAGTATTTAAACTGAACTTACGAGGAGCTAACAATAGCAGTAATTCAATTTTTGACGCAAGAATTGATGAACGGAATTTGAACTTGAGTGCACAACACGAAGAAAATTCTTTTACGGTCACCGGGCTAACGCGAAGTCTACAGCGTTATACTACCACGCTCTTGAACGATTCGTTATTAACACGTCCTGAAACAATGAAGTGCGCAAAGGAGATGTTCAATTTCATAAGTCTATTTCACAATTACACTATGCAGATGAAAAGAACCCTTATTTTGATTAATCACGATTTGCAAAAGAAATTTGTTTTGAAAACCCCGGAGAAATTTGATAAACCAATGGACGACGCGCTGGTGAATAGGAGATTCGATTACATGGAGGAAAGCTTCTTTGTACGTTACCAGCAGTTTGGAGAGCTTCTAGGTAATTTTTTACAAACGATAAAAACAGTTGGCGAGAATGAAAATAGAAAACTTTTGGATCTTAGTGACCGGTTAGAGGCATGCTTCCCCGAATGATGAAAAAAAAAAAGAGGGCGGCCACTCATAATAACAACAACAACAATAATAACAAGAATAGGAATAGACAATAATAATAAGAAACCCTTATCTTTTTGATTCTTTTTGATTCGTCTTCTTTTTGATTCTTTTTCTTTATTTTCCTACAATCTTCTTCTACCAGTTGCTGTTCTGTTCAATGCTCATCTTCTAGCTTATCACAGTGTCTTCTTCGGTGGTTTGTTCATTTAAAACTTTTATAATTGCATCAGTTTTTTCATCATCGTATATCTGAAATCCACCAGATGTTGTGACACTTGCCAATTGGGCATTCTTGCAATCTAACTTCTCTTCCATCACTTGCTTTAATATCTTCAATGCCAATAATTCTGCTTCTTTCAAAGTCAAGCTTTTATGATACTCATTGTTTAATTCTGCTTGAGCACCCTCGCTTCCCGATCCAATAGCTTTAGCCTCGTATCTGTAAAACGTCCCCGATGGCTCAGCATGATACAATTGAGGACCTTTTTGCTTATCTACGCCTGCTATCAACAAAGCTACACCAAACGGTCTTGACATTAACCTTTTTTCACCATCGGCACCCTCTCCAAATCGCAATGCTAAATCGCACACATTTTGAGTTAAGCTTTCGACTCCAATATTCTCGTCGTAGTATAAATTATGCGTTAAACTTGATACGCGTGCATGGTCAATCATTGATCGTGCATCTGCCGTTAAACCACTCATGGCACAACCTATATGATGATCTATTTCAACAATTTTTTCAATCGACGACAGCTCAAGCAATGACGAAGTTACACGTTTCTCAACTCCTAGAATAACACCTTCACTAGTTTGTATACCAATTGCCGTAGACCCCAACTTAATTGCCTCAAGAGAATACTCCACTTGGAAAAGTCGACCCTCTGGCGAAAAAGTAGACACTCCTCGATCATATTCACTTCTAGTTAGAAACATTATTAAACCAGTTTATGTATTGTAATTGTGTGCGTGAGTATATCTATCTATGTGTACCTCTCTGTCTACTCAATTGGCTTACTCCCTACCTACAATAGACATCAACAGTTAAAGATGGCTTCGTTATTGGTGGCAATATTTTTTTTTTTTCACTTTGATTCTTTTGAGCGCTTAATTTTTTCATTGTTTCTTTTTCGTTTTCGCAATCAATTTATAATTGAGTTGAGGAAAGAGGGATGGGATAGGATAGGTATGGAATAGAGGAAAGAGGGATGGTTTAATTAGTTTTACTAGTACGAGTTGTAGTATGAGAGTCTAGCAGCGTATTTTTTATGAAAATGTAGATATATGAGTAAGGGTTATTATGTTTGCTTTGGAGCCAATGAAACAATTTTCTGTGCTGCAGGATCCAAATCTTCAAAGAAATACAATTTCAAACCGGATTCGTCAATCATTTTCTTTGCCTCAGCCATATTTGTACCCTGCAATCTCACAACAACGGGGATCTCCAATTTGAAGTTCTTGGTGGCGGCAATCAACCCCTTGGCGACATAGTCGCATCTGACAATACCACCAAAGATGTTAACAAAAATACCATTCACTTTTTTATCCGACAAAATCAACTCAAAAGCCTTTTCAATAGTTTCCGGGGTCGCGGTACCACCACAGTCCAAGAAGTTAGCAGGTTCACCACCGTATAATTTAATGATATCCATAGTGGCCATGGCTAAACCGGCACCATTAACGATGTTTGCGATATTACCGTCCAATTTGATAAAATTCAATCCGTATTTACTAGCTTCCATTTCTTCGGGATCTTCTTGAGTAGGATCTCTCCACGAGTACACTTCTTGCTGACGGAATGCTGCATTATCGTCGAAGCCCAATTTGGCATCCATTGCCAACACCTGATGGTCTGGAGTCTCAGATAATGGGTTTATCTCAACTTGTGTACAGTCACGCTCTATAAAGCACTTGAATAAACCTTGAATTGTTTCAGCAGCTTGAGGAATTGCCTCCTGAGAAAATCCCAAGGCAGATGCAACTTCTGTAGCTTTTTCAATGGGAAGATTTGCATCTAGTGAAACGGGGAAAGTCTTGATTGCATTGGGGTCCTTTTCAGCAACACCTTCAATGTCCATACCACCTTGAGCAGATGCAACAATCACCGGCGTTTGTGCGGTTCTGTCTAATAAAATGGCAAGATAAGCTTCCTTCTCAGCGTCTCTTCTCTCAACAATGTAAACAGCAGTAACTATTTTACCAGCAGCACCAGTTTGTTTAGTAATAATTTTGTGACCCAACATTTGTTTGGCCAAGTCTCTAGCTTCTTCGGGGGAAGAAATCAACTTGACACCGCCTTGTAAACCAGAGTCAAAGTGTCCCTTACCACGGCCTCCAGTCAATGCCTGTGCCTTGATGACCAACTCGTTTGTACCCAATTTCTTAGCAGCTTCGTACGCGCCCTCAGCAGTAGTAGCTGGGAACCCCTTGGGGATTGGCACACCGTACTTACTCAACAATGCAGCTGAGCGAAATTCATGTAAAGATAAACATCTCTTTTGCTGGAAAGCAGACTATATGAATTCAAAATGGTTAGTAAAAAAGAATCGGCGTTAAAGCTTTGAATTTCATTGCTATATATTATTTATATTCATCTTTGAAAAATAAAAAAAAAAAAAAATGGCAGGGAGGAAAAAGACGAAAATGGATAGTCATTGCATAGAAGATGCAATCGTCAAAGTGTGATAATGACGGGGGCTCTTAGTTTCGATTTCAAAAAACGGGTCCAAAGGGGACACCGTGGAAGGAGGAAACAGAACGCTGTGAATAGGAATACCAGCCTTTGTCTTTAGAATAACAAATTAGGTACCTCCGGGTTAGCCCATTATTTTTTTTTTTTTTTTTTTTTGGCTTATAACAAGGGACTCAAAGCTTGTAACTTTCCGCTATATTGTCAAATTTTTACATACTCTTGAGATTCGAGTAATTGATCTTGACAACATTGGTAAAATCCAAAAAGTATGGTTTTTCTAGAATAAAAAGAAGAAGATGAATATATAGAAAATCTAACTGGTAGTTTAAGAGAATAAAATAGTTCTGGTGAAAAAAAAAAAAAAAACGTTGGCTTTCTTTTTCTTTTTATTGTTTTTTTTTTTTTTTTTTTCCAAGATCCCGTCGGTTATCGGTAAGGTAGTTTCTTGGGGCAAGAGAAACACAATGGGGGGGGGGGAGGGGGGTCACTTGAATTCTTTGTAGTTTGTTGGGTTTAAGTTAGTCTTATGGTAGTAAGCAATGAATGTGTTTTCGACTTGTTTCAGTTAATTGAGACAATTATATTAATTCCTTAAGAATGGTAAAGTCCCAATACTAGGTTCATCTCACGGAAAATAAACCCGTTAATTACCCTTTTTTCTTCTTGACATATTTTTTTCAGGTACCCCCGGGAACAGGGAATTATGCATCGACACTATCGAGCGAAGCGAGATGGTGGAGCACACTGAATAATGGCACTATCGAGCACGCTGAATAATGGCACTATCGAGCACGCTGAATAATGGCACTATCGAGCACACTGAATAATGGCACTATCGAGCACAATGACTAATGACACTATCTAGCAGAGCGAGTTAGTGTTGTAACAAGCTACTGAGTGTTGCTTCACTATCTCGCTCTGCTCGATGGTGGAGCGCCCTTTTCATCTCCCTTCTCTCTCTTTGTATGCACCTTCTCCACAACTCGGCTAACAAACTTTAGTTTCCAATCATGAAGGAAAAAAAAGGCTATCCTGGGGAATGATTTTAGTTTGAATTGAGATTTGTATAAATTTTGTCTTTGTCTTTGTTGTTACACGTGGACTCTTTAAGATTGGCCATTGTTTCTTCCATATGGTGATGGTCTTTATTGCAGATTGGTTTTTTTGTCAAATGGGAAAATCGGCAATTAATTTTGCTGTTCCCCAATGGTATCATCACATAATTACTCTGCTCATCACATGGAAGATGCTGATAATGCATCATCTTTGTCATCATCATCATCTGCTTCCGACACTAGTGATTCTGAAAACGAAGAAGCAGATAAGGATGAAGACGCCATGGCTCTAGACTAGCAAGCAAGCTAGTCTTTATTGCAAGTCTGCTCTCATATAGACTAGCAAGCAAGCGAGCTAGCCTTTAGTCACAAGTATCTACTTACTACTTACTACTCACTAGTCTCTGCTCTCCACTCACTACCCTCTACTTATTAGTCTCTGCTCTCCACTCACTACCCTCTTCTTCCTACTCTCTACTTACCAGTCTCTATTCTCTACATATTGCTCCACTACTCTCTTCTCTACTGCTCCTTTCTTCTTTTTACTGCTCATTACTCATTACTCACTATTGATTCACTCCACACTGTTGATTATAATTCTCACAGCTAATTCCACACCCTGAATTGACCCAATTATACTCTTTTTGATATAGAGGGTTTACTAGCAACTGACAATGCTACTCACTACTCACTACTCCATTACCTACTAATCTCTACTCACTACTTACTACTCACAATATACTATCTCGCTTTGCTCGATAGTGGAGCAGCACTGACTATACCGACACTATCTCGCTCTGCTCGATAGTGTTATTTCAAAGAGACATCTCTTTACGAAGGGAATTTCTTTATATTCAATATGAGGTGTTGCTAGTCGGTGGCAGTCAGTGTTGGTAGTCGGCGGCAGTCAGTGTCGCTAGTCGGTGTTGCTCCACTATCTCGCTCTGCTCGATAGTGTCGCTAGCTCATCTCTCATCGCTTTGTGAGGAAAAAAAAAATTAGTGTTTGAGTTGATCCATCTTTTCATCAAGTTATGTTGAGAGACAAGAAAAGACCTGTATTTAAAGATGAAGATTCATCAGATGAGGATGTGAGGCATTACCGAGACCCGGCTACAAAAAGCAGGGGCGAATGGCAGGGTGAAGAGGAAAGTGAAGAGGAGAGTGAAGGTCAAGACGATATAATGTCGAAATTATCATTTGGCACCCTAAATAAGATGCAATCGAAGCTACAACGAGAGGATAGCCGGAAAGGCGAGAGAATAAACAGACGAAACGGAAGAGATGTAATAAATATAGGAGATCGGGGAGTTAGTGAAGACAGTCAAGACAGTGAAGACAGCGAAGAATCTGAATCTGACACTGCTCCCAAAGTTTCTACAAGTACAAAGAAAAAAACTAGTAAACATGCACCAGCGGTATCTTCCAGTAAGAAACCAGTATCGAAAATCCGCGAGATCCCAGGCTTACCATCAAGAAAGACACACACGCTATACAAGGACATAAGATTTGACGCAGCTTACGGCAAGGCCGACTTGAACCAGGCACGGAAAAACTATGCGTTTCTTGATGACTATAGAAGAGACGAAATTAGCAAAATGGAGGATATTCTAAAGGATAAAAAATCTAAGCTCAACCAACACGAAAGGGAAGAAATAGAGCGGCAACTACAGTCATTGAAGTCAAGGATGGACAGTTTAAAGAATCGCGATATAGAAAATCTGATATTACTGGAATACAAAAAGAAGCAGTATCAGAATGTGAAAAATGGAAGTGCAACACAACCTTATTTCTTAAAGCGCAGTGAGCAGAGGAAAATTTTGAAAAAGGCTAAATACGATAGCATGAAACCTAGACAAAGAGAAAAGGCAATGGAGAGAAAGAGAAAGAAGAGATTGGGTAAAGAATTTCGACAGTTGGAATTTAGAGTGAATAATCAGTAAACAAAAGGAAAATTAAAAAAAAAAAAGAATCAGAAACGGAAACAAAAAGGAAAACAAAAACCGGTACCGTACATTTGTGAAAGAAATATGCTTATTTGGGCAAAGTGTATTTGGTGTTTTGAATTACATCTATAAATTTGAATACAGAATATAAAAAGTCACTGAAACTTGAAAGTTTTTCTCATTTGTTCATGTAATGACAAGAAAAAGGTTCCACCCACCACCTCCCTACTTATGCAGTGATGTGACAACTATGCTTTGTCTTTCACACTGTTTTCGTGGGATAACCAGTCTTCGTAACTTCCCAAGTAATTACCTCTTTTTTTATAACCAAAAGTATTGGCTAATTCCTCAGCTGCAGTAGATCTCACGCCACCGAGACAATAGAAAACCAACTCTTTATCCTTATCTGGTTTATCAAACCCAAAGCTTTCTTGAAACTCTTCAGGGTTTAAATCTAAAGCACCGGGGCTGCTTTTGAATGGGATGTTAATCGCACCTGGAATGTGTCCGTCACTAAACTCAACAGGCTCCCTTACATCAATCAAGATTGAGTCTGGGTGGTTTTGAGGGTTGGATGCAATATCCTTAACCTTATTGTAATCATATATTTTAGCCTCTTGTGTTTCTGTTAACACACTATAGAATCTGGTGCTATTTTGAGTTTGTTTGTTAACATTAACAGCAGTAAAAGAGCTCGATTTGGAATTGAAAGGATAAACCAAACTTGGCTTAATAAAATGACGCAACTGTTGCTTGATTACAAGACAAGATGACTGTTTTAAAGCTGTTCTCAGAGCTATTGGCGCTCTCTGTGCAAGTTGCCTTAAAGAATACATTGGTTGAATATTAATTATTATTATTATCTCAAGCTGTTCCCTAGGTTAAGAAAATTCAAAAAAAAAAACAAAAACAAACAGGGTCGAAATAGTATCAAAGATATCACTACCAATAAAAGCGTCCAAAAAGTAGTTGGGCTCAGTAAATGCTCCTCTTCTTTGTTTCAGCTCAACACGGAGACTAGAAAGTAATAAATCCTTTAATTTAATCTACAAAGAGATTGCCGTTCCTCGATGATTAATTTTTTTTTTTTTCTCTTCCGTGTTTTTCTCGTTTGATCAACGATTTGATGATTTGTTTATATTCTCTTCCGTCAAGAATCTATAAGTTTCATATAAAGTAATGAATAATCGGGTAAATGTGATTACAATGTTACTTTGTGAAACATCGGGTTTAATAAATTTGATTACATTGTTACTTTCCAAGTAACGATACCTGGTGAAATTGCATTTAATAAGAATTATATTGTGTTGAGAGTATAAATAGCGACTTCCCCTTCCTCAAAAAAAAAAAAAGAAAGAAATCACTCTATAATGCAAAAAATATAAAACAACAAAGCAGAAAACCAGTAGGTAATCTATTTTCTTTTAATCATAACATTCCTTAAGATTGGATTGAACAAATTTTTTTAAAGTAATTGTTTTCTTTAACGTCAACTGTTCTCTTTTTTCTTTCTTTTCTTCGCTGGCTTAAAACAAACCGTCAATTTCGCCGTCTTCATTAACCTCAACATTCATAAATCCACAGTGGGTTGGTAAGCCGGGAATTGTTTGTATTTCAGCAGCTAAAGCGTACAAGTACCCAGCACCAATTGATGCTCTAACGTCTCTGATAGGGAATTTGAAACCTGTTGGAACACCCTTCAAATTAGCGTCATGCGATAAGGAGTATTGCGTTTTGGCAATACATATGGGCAATTTCCCAAACCCTTGCTTGGTATATAAATCAATCTTTTTTTGGGCTTCTGGCGAAAACTCAACCTCCAGCGCTCCATACATTTCCTTAGCAATTGTTGAAATTTTATCCTCAACTGAAGGTTCGAGACCATAAAGAAAGTTAAAGTGCTTGTCCTTTCTGTTTGCCGCTTCAATGACGCCCTTGGCCAAATCAACTGCACCTTTGCCTCCTTCTTCCCAGTGGTTTGAAACAATTGCATCAACAGCACCAGCTTTCAAGGCTTCTTCCTTGATAATTTCGTGCTCCAGATTGGTATCGGATGACATCTTGTTGATGGCTACTACAACGGGCAAACCATACAACTTAGCGTTCGCAATGTGTTTGGCCAAATTAGCACATCCCTTTCTCAATAACTCAACATTTTCTTGAGTGTATTCTGGAGCTAATGGTGCACCAGCCTTCACCTCGGGACCTCCACCATGGACTTTCAATGCACGCACAGTAGCCACAATAACAATAACATCTGGAACCAAGCCACTTGCTCTACATTTGATATTAATAAACCGTTCACCACCCATTGTAAAATCAAAACCGGCCTCAGTAACTACGTAACCTTCTTGCTCTTTTCTTTCTTCGAAATTCAAGTCTGCTGAGGTGCCCGCCAATTTTAATGCCATTTTATCTGCCAAGATTGATGACGCACCAATAGAAATGTTGGCAAAAGGACCAGCATGAACAAAAACTGGAGTGCCTTCCAAAGTTTGCATAATGTTTGGCTTGATGGCATCTTTCAACAATGCGGTTAAAGCACCAGCACATCCGATATCTTCACAAGTAATTGGAACTCCAGCTTTGGATGAACCAATAACCATTCTACCCAACCTTTCTCTCATATCTTTCAATGAGTTGGCTAAAGCCAAAATGGCCATACACTCGGAAGCAACAGTGATGTCAAACCCTGTTGCTCTGGTGTACCCTTTTTCGGTGGGAGCTTGACCCACTGTAATGCCTCTCAAAAATCTGTCGTTACAATCAACAACCCTTCTCCAGGTGATGGAATCGGGATCAATATCCAACCTAGCAAACGCAGTGATCTCTTCAGGAGATAATTCGTTTGGATCAGTTTTATTGATTCCCAATTTTTCCAATCTTTTCAACATGGATGTTGTAAAAGATCTTTTACCTTTTTTCTCAGGTACCAATCTTTTATATAATGGACCATCCTTTTGGGTTGCTTCGTGGAACATTCTGGTATCAATAGCTGCAGCCAACAAATTATTGGCCATAGTTATGGCATGAATGTCACCAGTAACATGCATGTTAAATTCATCCATTGGAATAACTTGCGAATAACCACCACCGGCAGCACCACCTTTTATTCCAAAAGTTGGACCCATAGATGGCTGTCTAACATTTGCAAAAACGTTTTTGTTCAAATGAGCACCCAAAGCTTGAGCCAATCCAACCGTCGTAGTTGATTTACCTTCACCCAATGGAGTGGGAGTGATACCAGTAACCAAAATGTATTTACCATTAATTTTGTTTTCCAAACGTTTCAAAATATCCAAGGATACTTTAGCTTTGTAAAAGCCAAAAGGTTCCAACTCAGAGTCCAAAATACCTGCTTCCTCAGCAACTTGAGTAATACGTTTAGGTTGTTGTGCACGAGAAATCTCAAAGTCTGAAGGTACAGGTTTTTGCAAGTTTAACTTTAAAGGATTGGTAAATCTTGGGGTTTCATTATTCTTTTGGTAATGCCTCTTTGCGGCAAGAAACGCATTCTCTAGCAAACAAGCTACAGTCATAGGTCCAACTCCACCAGGAACAGGGGTAATCAACTCTACTCTTTCTTTAGCAACATCAAATTCAACATCACCCACCATTCTTTGACCCGATTTCTTGGTAGAATCTGCAATAAAATTGGTTCCAACATCGATTACAACAGCACCAGGCTTCAACCATTCTCCTTTAACAAATTGGGGTTGCCCAATGGCGGCAACGACAATATCAGCATTCTTCAAGTAATTTTTCAATTGTTCAAGAGGTGTTCTAGAATGAACAATGGTGACGTTAGCATTGGCTTTGGTCAACAAATTAGCCATTGGCTTACCTACAATGTCTGATCTTCCTAAAACAACAGCGTTTTTACCCTCGACATCGACTTGAGAAACTTTCAATAAATGCATGATTCCCTTTGGAGTACAAGGCAAGAAGAATGGCTCACCGCCCTTCTTGGCCAACTCACCAACATTAAATGGTCCGAATCCATCGACATCCTTGTCGGGTAAAACAGCATTGGTAATTTTTACTTCATCGATATGTTTGGGTAATGGCAATTGAACTAGTATACCATCAACATCCAAGGAATTGTTCAATTTTGATATTTCACTCAACAATTCAAACTCAGTTGTCTCTATAGGTAAATGAATCAATTCGCAAGCAATTTCAGCCTCCTCAGCGGCTTTCAACTTCATCTTGACATAAGTCGAAGAGTCGGATCTACCACCAACTTGAATAATAGACAAATGTGGCTTGAAGTCGGGGTGCTTCACTTGAAATTGGACAATTTCATCATGTACTTTATTTCGAAGATCTAGTGCAATGGACTTGCCGTCCAAGATACCAGCAACCATCCTCGTAAAAAGTGTTATACTATTGTTGAAAAATGGAAGAAAAAGTGATGAATCAAAGAGAGACAATCAAACAAAGTTGATAATTTTTCATATCGCCATCACCAGCGCGAAAAGGTAACTCGAAAAAATTTGACTCCTACTAAAAAAAATGACTCCTGCGTGTTTAAATAGATTTTATTTTCTTGAAAACATTATATGAGTAGTGGGTTTAGCGAGGGCTCATGCTAAGACGCGTGAGACAATATTGGTGAATTTATTGCGTTTGTAGTAGTTTTCAAGGGCGGGCTTAACTATCTATGCTATGCTTTAAAAGAAGCCGATTTCAATGGGGATTTTAGTGAAGTGAGTTTGGGTTTGAGAAAGAGTCAAAAGAAAGAATGAAAGAATCAAAGCAAAAAAAAAAAAAAGACAATTATGGGGTAGTTGGAGCAATTGTTCCCTAGCGATGCTAGAAAATTTCTTGTGCCTAGGGCTACACCTGGGGCTGCTCTTGGCCATTCCTAGGGCTTTTCTGAGACTTTTTCAACTTTGTCAATCAAGATATTCTTGATGTTGTACTTTTTGTTGATATTATGAGTAATATCGCCTGGTCCCAAATTGTATACAACATCCAATTCTGCATCGAGTAAAAAATTCATAGACTTGATCCACTGCACTGGCAAATAATTTGCCTTTAGCGTCTTTTGCACGGTGGTCTTGGCATCGCTTGAGATTTCACCATCTAAATTAGTAACAATCGGTATATTTTGCTTATGCAATTTACCATCTAGAAAACTCGCTAGTTCTGGAACTATTTGTTTTAGTATTTCATTATGAAAAGGAATGGAGACTGGTAGTTTAACAGTTTTGAGCACCAGCCTGCTATGTTCTCTTTTCAACTTTTCTACAAACTCGTCTAACCTTGTCAATACTCCAGAAATTACAATTTGAGTTTTGGAGTTGATATTAGCCAAAACTTGATATTTCGTAGCCAATGCAATCACGTCATCAACAAAACTCGGTCGTACTAATAACGCAACCATGCCATACTTGTTTTTGTTGTTTTTGTTGCAGCCGTTGCAGCCGTTTTCCCTAAAAACAATATCTTCCATCAACTCGCCTCTTAATCGCACTAATTGAATAGCAGTTGGAAAGTCAATTACTCCACTTAGGGTTAAAGCAGTATATTCACCTAGCGAATGACCCAACAAGTATTTGGCACCAGCAAGCAAGGGGACATTGTTCACTTTTTCGTATGTTTTCAAGGTAATGTAAGTAGTGGCTAAAATTGCTGGTTGAGCATTTCGAGTATCAAGTAATGAAATGGAGTTGTTTGCTTCATTATCGCTGAATAGATATTTGGAAAAATTGAATCCCAATACCGAGTCGACTTCTTCCAACAAGTTGCTATAAAGGTTCAAATATTGTTTATTGGGGTTGATTAAACCAGGTCGCAAAATACCCTGTCCGGGACACGTGATAGCATACCTCTGTGCTAACTTTAGTTTGCTCATTTGAAAAGGTCACCTTTACTAAAAGCTATCAAACCATAGTAGAAAAAGATGAGAGATGAGGGAGTGGGGGGGGGGGGGGGGGGGGGGGGGGGGGAAAGGGACAACGCTACCAAATGTGTAATATAGAAACAACGGCATAACCCATCAATTAGTATATGACAGCCTTATCGATAAAACACAATGTAGCATTTAGCCAATTAGGATAGAATAGATAAATTGGCCGAGTTACTAGAATAGGCTGAGTTACTAGAATAGGAGTTACTAGAATAGGCTGAGTTACTAGAATTGGCCGAGTTACAAGGGTATTATTAGACACGAGTTTAGTTGATATCTCGTGTTATGTGGGAAACCATAACAAATACATCAGATTATACAATACAATACAATAGAAAAAAAATACGTGTTTTATGTACTTTGATACGATATAAAAATCCAACTACCTCGCCAATATTTCCAACTACTACGCCAATATTTATTGAGGTCTCTCCAGCACACTTCCACTACTTTCCGCTATTTTCGGCTCTAGTCAGTGTGCTCCACTATCTCGCTCTGCTCGATAGTGTTCCTCGATAGTGTTGCTCGATAGTGTTGCTCGATAGTGTTGCTCGATAGTGTCACTCGATAGTGTTGCTTGATAGTGTTGCTCGATAGTGTCACTCGATAGTGTTGCTCGATAGTGTTGGCCGATTGTCGCTGAGACGACTTTAGCGCTTAATTTGTTGATGCCTTAGCCGAGTGTTGACGCGAAAACTAGCGATTCTGCGCGTGTAAGTGCACTAAGCTACACGCGCACACTAGAAAGAATTTTCCAAGATTCTTTCACTAAAGAGACTTTTCTTTTTTTCTTTTTTTTTTGTTTTTTTCCCACAAGCTGCCGCCGCGCCCTTCCCTTAAGAATTCCTTTAATTGGCACGGAAATGGACTGCGCACGCCAAAAAATATGGGTCGCACCTCACCAAAAACTTTCTTTAAAATGTTGGCGATTCCCACTCGATTCAGAAAATTTTTTTCTCCTACATTGACTTCCCCCCCCTCTTTTTCTTTTTTCTCCTTCCATTCTGGTACCAGACTTCGACACAACATCACCACCACTTAGCACCATTACCGCCACCAAATACCATCCCACCGTCTTACCACTCGAAAGAATTTTTTTCTCACACATTCTCTCTATTTCTTTACAAACAAACAAACAAACAAACAAACACAATAAAAAAAATTGGTCAAGGACAAATACATATAAGAATGACATCAGAGTTGAGGACCACCAAAGATGTTTTAGTGTCTTCGCTATTTGAGTTATCGAAAGCAGCACAAGAAGCTGCAAATGCAGCTGTTGATTTCTATAGAGTAGCTACAGGCGGAGAAGAGGATGTTACTACTGAGCAATTACACCAAATTCAAGAAGCTATGAAAATTGCTGTTTCAGCTACTACTGGTATCAAGCGTGAATTGCCTCAAAGTAATGTTAATGGAAATGAAAAAGTTAAAAAGAAAAAAGTTGAAAGAGACCCAAATGCTCCAAAAAAGCCATTGACGATGTTTTTCGCTTTTAGCTTCCATTTGCGGAAATTGATTGCTGAAGAAAGGAAAAAAAAGGATTTGCCCAACCTTAGTGCTATCGATATGAACTCAATGATCAAGGATCGTTGGGACAATATCACCAGTGAAGAAAAAGCAAGATGGAAACAAAAATATGACGACGAAATGAAAACCTACAATTTGGAAAAGGCCAAATACGAACAAAGCTTGAAAGACGGATCTTATTATAAGGCTCCTCCTGCTCCTTATGCTAGTGGATACACCGGGCCCAATCCAGTTTTAATAACTCCAAGAGCTGAAGAAATTGTGGAAGAGGACGATGATGAAGAAGAAATCGATGAGCCCGTGCAAATCCCAATTTTGAGTCAAGAAGAAAAGGAAAGAAAGAAGAAGAAGAAGGCTGAAAAGAAGGAAAAGAAGAAGAAGCTTGCATTTGCTTCACAATCCCCTCACTGACTTGACCAAAAAAACAACCTTCATTAATATCAACCGCCCCATTTACTAGCAACTTCATTTTTACCAGTGTATTACTTTAAATTATATATGTTGTATTGTATTGTATTGTATTGTATTTGCTTACGGCTTCTCTTTGTGTTTGCTTCACATACCTTTCTTCTTCTGCTTATCAATATGAGCACGAAGAACTTTTTGTCTTTCACGCAATGATAGTTTCTGCTTCCCTTGAACTGCCTTTTTATGTATCATCATTACAAAATTCTTCTTCCTAGATTTCTCCTTATTAGTCGTTGAATGAGGAGCATCACGTTTACCCTTGCGTGATCCAAATTTACCCCTGTCTTCTTTGCCTTCTTTTGCATGCGCAATTCTTTCTTCTCGTAATTGCTTGTATTTTACTTTACCTACTAGTTTGCTTGAATCAATTGCATCTTCATTTCTTATACCCATTAGTTTGGAAACGCCTGCTTCTGTACGTAGTTCTTCTAATTTGGCAAAATCAGCAGGCGTAAGGATCCTGCTGGATAACATTTCGTTCATGGCTAACTCTGTGGAAATCGCCGATGAAGAAGAAGAAGAAGAAGAGTCGAGTTTGGTTTTCTTTCTCGGCCTTTCTTCTTCTCCCCCACCCTTCTCTTCCTTTTCCTCCTCATCAGAAGATAATTCCAAATCAGAAACATCCTCATCATTTTTCTTTTCATCTTCATCCTCGCCACTATCTGATATGTCAATTTCTTCATCCGACTCTACAGTTATCCACTCTCCCTCTATTTCAGTTCCATCCTCGTCATCCCCGTCATCAACTTCCCAATTTGCATCATCTTCTTCATCTTCCTCATCATTATTCCCATGTTCTTGTTTCCACTTGGCCAATAATTCCAAGCCGGGTATACCGTGAACTGCTTGTTCTACACCATACTGCGGTCCTCTAGGTTTCAGCTTGTCTCCCTTTTGCAACTCCATACTAGCAACCTTACCCCGGTCTTTTCTTAATAACATATCTGGTGCAATTTCACGATATAACGAAATCAAAGACCTTGCCGCTGTCATTACTGCTTTAGACTTGGATCCTTTATACTCAGTCAAATCTTGTAATAATGAAGCATCAATAGCTAAAGGAGCACGCGCCAAAATCTCCCGAATTGTGTTTATCCCTGCTGAGGCTACTTCAGCAGCAACACCATCACTAACAAACTCATCGGCTATTTTTCTCACTACAACTTCAATGTTTTCCGGCGGCACCAAGTCGTGTGACGCTTGAGCTGAAGCTGCCATTATTTGAGTAACGTTCCTTTGTTTCGGTGTGAGGTATTTCAAGAAAAAGGTATAAATACCCAATACAATCAACTTATGGGTACCAATCAACCTTGAAATCAAGTTCAAAAACAAAATCTTTTGATCTAAATCAAATTTATTGGAGTTTTTAGAACTTAGATGATTATCAAACAACTGTTCTGCAAAACCTTGAGGATCTCTTAATAAATGAATAGCCGAAAAATTTAAATACGTCGCCGAGTGTTTGGTGCTCAGTTTTTTCTTCATTTGTTTGATTGCATGCTCCAATTTCTTGCCTCTTTTCGATGATTTCTTATTAACTTCTAATTTGTGCTTCAATGCCCCCATATCAAATCCGTTCTCGTCACTTGAGTCATCTTCAAAGTTCTCTTCTCTTTCCTTATCTGCTCCTAAAAAGAATCTGGCTCCAGCAATGGCAACTTTTACATCTGGGTGCAATGCTGCTTGTGTCATTATTTCCACAGTACGTGAGTCATCCCATATACCTCTTCTCCATAGCTCTCTAGTTAATTTTGTAGCCCATAGCCCCTGGGTATCTTTTCGTTCCAAAAGATTAAACAATAAGGCTTGTGTCGATTTATTCAACTTTTGATTTTTGGCCCCTGTATTGACCGATTTCAATAATGAAACCAAGGTCGAGTATATCTGCCGTCTCATTTGTTTTACATGTTGGCCTGTAGGAGTAGTTCCCGTGGCATATGCAGTCAACAATGGGAAAATGGTTTGCATCAAACTTTCAGCTGTAATCACACCTTTATTCCTCAACATAGTTAAGCATTGAATAATCTTTTCACGTAAATCTGGAGTCAAATTACGATGGTTGGAAAGCAACAACGTTTTCAATTCTTGTGGAAAATTAGCAGTCTCCTTAGGATAACAGTTACATACAGCTGAAAGAAACCCAATCAACTCTATAAAATCTGTCGCTGAATTCGTATCTGCTGCTCCCGCGGGGTTCTCCAAATACAAGTCACGAAGTGACTCATAATGAGAATATTGCTGTACAAACTCTTCATAATAGGACTCTGGGTCTCTTTTTACTACATTTTGTAGCAATATGATATTAGTCGGCAAGATAGCCGCCCTTCTTTGTTTCCCCATCTCCTAATAGTAGTAGCTCTAATCTGTTAATAATACTATACAAGATGGAAAAAGAGAAAAATGAAAAAAAGAAATCGCGATGAGCATCGCAAAATTATGGTAGCATTAGAAATAAAACTATGAGACTAGTCACAACTACTCTTTCCACTATCGAGCGAAGCGAGATAGTGCTGCTATTAAATGCTGCTATCAAGTGCTGGTATCAAGTGCTGGTATCAAGTGCTGGTATCAAGTGCTTCTATCAAGTGCTGGTATCAAGTGCTGCTCCACTATCTCGCTTCGCTCGATAGTGTAGATAGGACACTAATTTTTATCTCCAAACAAGACTTGCAACGATTCATAATTGATCTTTTTAGATACCGAGGTTTTGGAGATAAACATTTTTGCACTATCAGCTGCACTTTTCGGTGTTCCATCTTCATCTAAAACAATATCACCAAGTTCCTTCTGTAATTCTATAGGTATTGAGTTTCTTTGCTTCTTACGACGAGGACCATCTATTGCCGCCGAAGTGTTCCCTGTTAACTCGTCGGCTTTTTGTTTTAGTCTCTTACGTTCCTGCTCCACCATGTAATCGTGATTTAACCCCGTCCAAATTCTCTCCTTCACTGCAACTTCCTCCGGCGTCATTCTGCTTTCCTCCACAATTTCATCATCGTCATCTGAGTTGAGTTCAACTTCTGAAGAAACCGATTTCAAAATCTCAGCGGTAGTGGGGAGATTTTTAACCAAATTTTTTGGCCAATTGATATTCCAAACCTTGTTGGCATCCAAATCATCAATGCCACCAGTTGCCTCAGACGGTGTCTTGTATAGCGAACCTTCCAATTTGTTCCTCTTTGCTACTAATATTCTTTCAATCTGTTCGTTTATCAATTTTTTATCAATCGTGATATCGCTTAATATCGTATTCATCAAGATCTGTTTCTGTTGTTCTTCATTACTCAATTTTCCCAAGTATTTGGATTTTTCCTCCTGCGTCATATTCTCCAAATCATGAAAAGTTTCTTGTTGTCTATTTTGTAATTTCTTTGCAATCTTCAATTCGTTCATTCTATTCTTGTCATATGAAGGCGGATTGGAACTCTCAACAGCTACTTCGTTCCGAAACCCTTCAACCGATAACTGGGCAGCTTTTGTCTTTTTGAATTCATTCAATCTACGCTGTAGTGTTTCTTCGCCAACGTGTGAAATTGCAACAATTTCGGCGTGGCTTCTGCGGAAATTGTTCATTCTTGCTGCCAACAAAACACATGCACCCGCAATCCCGGCTGGACGTCTACCTTCATGTATCCAGTCAGCTGACATTCTATGGGCCAATTTAACAGCATCCTTTGCCACTTTTGTAGCCTTATCCTTAAAGTCCAACTTTTCAACAAAATGCTGGATAAACAAAGATGGATCAGCAAGCGGAAGCGACGTGATATGTAGTGCCTTGACCATCTTCAAAAAAGTGGCGCCCAAGGAATACACCGATATTTGTAACCTTGAGCTGAAATCAATCAACATATGATGAGTTCGTTCTTTACGACACGCGACATAAAGACAAGTAGCCAACACATTATTTGACCTTCTACCTTGCACGAAATTCATAGTCAATGCTAATTTAAACCATTCGCCAGCTGCCTCTGCTATAAAATCAGCTATTTTCAAAGATGCAGCTATTCGTCTTATTTTCCTTTTCCCATTACTAATTGTTTGTTCTCTGCTTTCCATAGCATTTTGTCTTCCTCCTGCAAACGAGGCCCTAGCTTGATCCGCACCAACCATAGCACCTTGCACCATAGCAGCCCCACTTGACGACTCACCAAACTGTACTTCTGAAACAATAGGGTTTTCTTCAAGAACCGTGCCGCATCGAAGACACGAGATATCTCCCGCCGCTGTATATCGATTCACATCAAACTGCGTATGACCACAGTTGACACATTTCTGCTGCTTCTTTTGTCGATTACTCATATTTTCATCACTATGGGAAATCTTACTCTTATCAATAAAAGGGGTTACTTACTTAACCTTGGTGTTATACTAAAGTGAAAAATGAAAAAGAAAGAAAAGATTGTTGTTATCAAACAAATACTCAATTTGAAAAAAAAAAAAAATTAAAGGAGAATAAATCATACAAGGAAGGGGGAAAATTTGATGATGAATAGGGAGGTAAAAGAACAGGGTTATAAAGATGTGGAAATAAGGCCCTACGACGGAGAAGAAGGGTCTTCTTCAGGACTACTGATTTTCCAGTCCAAACTTTCTAAAGGACCAGAGATGGTCATCAATGCCAACAATGAGAATAATAGTAATGGTAATGATGATGTTAAGGTAATGAGCCACTTTCCTTATAATTTAGTAATAAAAGTAGCTACATCAGAACCAAGAGATGTGCTACAGTCGGAACGTACATGCTTGACTTTTGTTCGGTTTGCCGCGGCTTTGTTCTTCACCGCATTGGGTATAATTTTGAATTTCAAATTAGACACTTCGGGCAATAATTTGCTAGATAAGCCTGGTAAGCATCCTCGTGGTTTTAACCACTCAAAGTACTCGCAGGCCGCATCCTTTGTGATGTTGATACTCTCATTGCTTGTATTGGTGATCAGCACAATAAACTATTTTATTACGATTAATCGATATGCGCAACGCAAAATCGAAACGTATAACTTTAATAACTTAACTACAATGATTTGCATGACTGGGATAATAGTATCATTGGGCGTGATAAATATCACAATGATTATAGAAGGGTTTTTGGAGGAGTCTTGATTGTGCTTCACTATCGAGCAGAGCGAGATAGTGTTGATAGCGTCGGTGCAGCTAATGAGCTCCACTATCTCGCTCTGCTCGATAGTGTCGATAGTGTCGATAGTGTCGATAGTGTCGTTGGTTTCATGTGGTCTTTTGTTTCTTCTTTTTCTTTTTATCCCTCCTAGATTCTAAACTGTTTTCTTCACTATTGGCACGCTTGCTTTTGTTTACCTTTTTCTTTTCTCCAAATCCTTCCTTATCCATCTCCATCATAGCTTCTCTTTTCGCAGTTGTCATAATTTGTAAAGAATCCTTAATCACTTTGTCATCATCAACATCCTCTAATAATTCCATCTTCTTATTGATCCTCGCTTCGATACTCTGAATTCTTTCAATATCTCTTTCTCCAATTATACTAATAGCATCACCTTTCCTGCCTGCTCTAGCAGTTCTACCGACTCGGTGGATAAAATCATCTGGATCAGACGGTATATCGAAATTGATCACCAATTCAACTGTTGGTATATCCAATCCTCTAGACGCTACATCGGTAGCTATCAAGATTCTCGCTGCTCCTGCTTTAAATCTGTGTAATGAGTTTGTCCTCTCAGATTGAGGCATTTCTGAATGCAATGAAGCAACTCTAAAATCTAGTTTTCTCAATGCCCTCCTTAGAACTTCTGCTGTCATTGTACGATTAACAAACACAATAGCCGTTGCGTCTTTGTATTTGGGTAGTAGCAAAATCGAGTTCAAGTATGCATCTTTGACAAAGGATGGGACAAACACGTATAGCGTGGAAAGAGTCCTTGGAATAGCAACCTTGTCCACAGACTCCACTTGATGCATAAATACGGGTAATTTGTCAGCAGGTCGTGGCTTATCCTTTAACACCTTAACTGCATCAGTAATAGTGGCAGTAAACAATAAAGTTTGTCTCTTGTCACTTGAAGGAAGCACCGAAAAACACCTTTCCAAGTCACTTCCGAAACTATTGCTTAATAATCGGTCAGCTTCGTCTAAAACTAAATACTGCACCCTTCGCAATCCAGCAATAGTTGTTTCTCCACTGTTTAAAATATGATCCGCTAGTCTTCCTGGTGTAGCAATAACAAAATGCGGTTTCGTTTGCAACTCCAAAGCTTGTTTAACGAAATCTTCACCTCCAACAACTACACATACTTTTATATTCATCTGTGCACCTAAAGCAACAAACTGTTCTGCTATCTGTAGTGCCAATTCTCTTGTAGGGGTTAGAACAAGCCCAAATATCCCCAATGGGTCTTCTGACCATTTTGTCAACATGGGAGAAGCAAAAGCTATAGTCTTACCAGAACCAGTCTTGGCCCCTCCAATACAATCACGACCTTTTAGTATTTCCGGTATACACGCAGCTTGAATCGATGTTGGTTTATGGATTTGCATGGCTTCTAGCGACTCCGCAAGCCATTTTGCAACACCTAATTCTTGAAAAGATTGGGTACCCATCTAAGTTTTAAAGTCCAAATTCAAGTCCAAATTCAAGTCCAAGTTCAAGTCCAAGTTCGAGTTCGAGTTCAAGTTCAAATTCAAGTTCAAGTCCGTGATGATCATCGGAGAAAAGAACCAAAAAAAAAAAAAAAAAAATTAAAAAAGAAAAGTGAAAAATTTGAAAAATTTGAAAAAAAGGAACAACCCCCCTTGCCCCAGGTTTGCCAAAAAAAAGGGTTCAGATTAGAAGGATGAGTATCAACAGATGACCAAATTACTACAAACACTACAGAGACTGATACATTACTCCACTAGACTTCGAAACTCGGTTGTTGAGTCTCCTATCTCTACATCACCACGTCCAAATTATGCATTCTACGATTCTTTTCCTGAATATGAAGCAAACCAAAGTCGAGTTTTCCAGACTATCAAAAATACAAAGAACCAGGAACAAGTTATCAAGATTTCGCAAATAATAGAAAGTCCTTCACCAGAACTGGAAACCAATAATGCGGAATTGCGAGTTCACAAGAACCCAAAGTTTTCTAGGCCGCGGAACTTGATAAGCATAGCTGATTATTTTTCGGGAAATTCACATCATTTACATCATGTTTTTTATTCGAGCTTGATGGCGGCGAAGTCCAGGAGAGCTCAACGTATAGAGAACCGGAAATTTATTGACTTGAAAATAGTTAAAATGACCACAGGTGCAGGCGGTAATGGGTGTGTATCGTTTTTCAAAGATAATTGGAAATCACAGGGTCCTGCAGATGGGGGTGATGGCGGGTCAGGAGGTGATATATATATCAATGTTGTTGATCGTGGAACCAACTCGCTACACAACTTAAACAAGAAGTACGTAGCAACCCTGGGATCCCCAGGAAAAGGCGGGCAATTGGATGGTAAGAATGGTGAAGATATTGTTATCGATATTCCACTAGGGACAATAATTCGCTGGATACCTGATCCTCAAATTTTCAAGAAATATGTCAGTCAAAAAGAAGGGGACCCTTTGGATAATGTGTTTATAGAGTTGGAATTGCGACGACAACGACAACAACATCATTATCATCAAGATCTTTATGGGATGGAAGAGGAGGGAGATGACTATATGATCCAGTTGAATCGAGATAGTTATGAACCAGGGAGTGGTTGGAATTTCAAAAAGCATGAAATGGAATATTACTATGCAAAGAGTTTTTTCAAGTCGCTAAACAAGAGAGTAACTGAGTATGATGAGGCTATGAGATACGAAGAAAGACAACAAGACCAATTTCCTTTATTTGGATTAGATTGTGATAAAGTAACTACGAGACCAGAATTGTTCTTGAGAGGTGGTAAAGGTGGCTTAGGTAATATGCATTTTATTACCACGGATGTTCGTAATCCCAACTTTTGTAAAATTGGAAGGTCGGGGATCAGTGCACATTTCTTATTAGAATTGAAATTGATTGCTGACTTGGGATTAGTTGGATTGCCAAATGCCGGGAAATCGAGTTTATTACGAGCCATTTCAAAAGCTAAGCCAAGAGTTGGACATTGGGAATTCACTACATTGCAACCTACAATTGGTACGATTCAACATAGAATTGATTCAGATCCATTTACTGTAGCAGATATACCAGGGATCATTAAAGGTGCCTCGAATAACAAAGGAATGGGACTAGATTTTCTACGCCATATTGAAAGATCAGGCGGATTGGTATTTGTAGTGAGTTTAGAGTCAGAAGACCCCAGCAGAGATTTGCAGACATTGATTGATGAAGTTGGACATAAAAGGATGAAGGATAAAAAAGTACTTGTTGTTGCTACAAAGGCCGATTTGAGCAATCAAGGTGAGAATTTTCAAAGATTAAAGGATTTTTTGCAAGAAAAGCACCGTGAATGGAAGATTGTACCAGTTTGTGCACCAAGAGGTGAGAATATAGAATGTTGTGTAGAATTGATGAATGAGGTGGCCAAGAAGTAGACGAAAAGGTGTAAATAGTTATTTAATTTAGATATTACCAACAAGTTTTTATTTCCCACCAAGAGAGATGAGGAAACTCTTTAACTTTGTACATTTTTTTTCAAACAGCATCTGACATAAATGAACCATTTGTATCAGATGTGACGATTTCATTAAAATTGTCTACTAAAACTTTTAACGGGAGTTCAAAAAAAAATTAAAAAAAAAATACATATCTCCAACAGAGTTGTTGTAAAAATGAGTTTAGTGTAGACTCATGTAGTTTCGAAATCCTCCGCAAAAAACGAGGACGAGAAGAGAGAAAGTAGGGGCGGGGCCGTTACAGGCAGCATAAAAATAGTGGTAACGTTGTACCTAAATTTTGCATCAGATAAGATCACAAAAAAACTTGAAACAACTGTAAAGGCATGAAGTTGGAACCACAGTTGAAGATGATAGTAAGTTTATGAGATAGAGTTGGTGTAATGTATAGGTTAGAATTTTGAGCTTGAAGTGTGACGAGCTAGCCAAAAAATGTAATGGAAAGCCTTGTATCTTGTCCTCTTGTAAGTTTGTTTCGCTTCTTTGGAATTGACAGATGTGTTTCATATCATGTCATATCACAATATTCTTTGAATACAAGGGTTCTAGAGCTAGGGTCTCAAGTGAGTAGAATTTTAGAGTTAGATTCTCAAGTGAGTAGGATTATAAAGCTGGAGTCCAAGGTGAGTAAAGCTGGATTTCCGTGATGCAGGGGAGAGTCATTTATTGACGGACAAAAGTTTTCTTCGGAGTTTGTCAAAGTCTACTAATTTCAACAGTGTTCGCTTAATTGCATTTGCACGCTATGAAATCCAGGATTTTTCTTGTCAATTCCGCTTCCTCTATTCATCTAAAGTTTGTAGACTGTTTTTCTTAACCAATTAACTTTGGTCAAGAAATATCCATCTCAATTGCTCATTTTACAACTTATTTAGGAGAAAAGGGATGCAAGCAATTATAGAAATAATTGGCAAGCAAACTGCAAAAAGAAAAACAAAAAAAAAAAGACACTTAATTGAGTAGCCTTTAGCTCCTTGACACGAGGCGTAAAAAGACAAAGTTTCCATAAACATTGACACGGGAGGGGGAGATACTTGTAGAGCAACCCTATAAAAATTAGGCCATTCCGTCAAATCCATTGGAGTAAATGCATATGTCGGTAGCGCTATTGCAAGGAAAAGAAAGAAAAAGAAAAAAAAAAAATTCTCAAGAGACGGAATTAGAGTTTCCCTTTTAAGCTTTTTTCCTTCGAGGTGGGTTCTTATCTTCATTTGTTTCCCCTTATACTTTTGGCTTTTTGCAACTCTATCTGGAACTCAACTCGACATTTTTATATGTAACATGTAAAAAGTAAGAGCAAAAAGTGTCCGAGCCACATTTTTCTTTGGTGGAAAATCTGACTAGAGAGTGATTGTAGAAACTATATCTTATCAGTTAGCCATTAATCTCTCTCCCATGCAAGTGAACATTGTCTTACAAAAATGAGCCACATTCAACCATCTTTTATTTTCTTCTGTCTTTTATCGGCTTTTCCTCTTATGGGGGCAACCATAAAGGAGATTTAACCATCTAACCTTAAGTGTTTTCCAAATTTATTCTATACGTTAAGTAAAGATACATCAAACCTGATCATTTTAAGTAACAAACTTACGGCTAGACATGTGGTAGTGGGAGTAATTGCTTTTTCTTTTTCTTTTTCTTTTCCTTTTTCTTTTTCTTTTCCTTTTTTTTTTTTTTTTTTTTTTTTTTTTTTTTTTTTTTTTTTTTTTTTTTTTTT